>NC_143025.1:95985000-96172500 GCF_057628025.1 Oncorhynchus mykiss
GACAACACCCCCCTAGGTTCACATAGATCTGACAACACCCCCTAGGTTTACATAGATCTGACAACACCCCCCTAGGTTTACATAGATCTGACAACACCCCCCTAGGTTTACATAGATCTGACCACACACCCCTAGGTTTACATAGATCTGACAACACCCCCCTAGGTTCACATAGATCTGACAACACCCCCTAGGTTTACATAGATCTGACAACATCCCCCTGGGTTTACATAGATCTGACAACACCCCCCTAGGTTTACATAGATCTGACTACACCCCCCTAGGTTTACATAGATCTGACTACACCCCCTAGGTTTACATTTATCTGACTACACCCCCCTAGGTACCATAGATCTTACTACAACCCCCTAAGTACCATAGATCTGACAATACCCCCCTAGGTTTACATAGATCTGACTACACCCCCCTAGGTACCATAGATCTGACAATACCCCCCTAGGTTTAAATAGATCTGACTACACCCACCTAGGTACCATAGATCTGACTACACCCCCCTTGGTACCATAGATCTGACTACACCTCCTAGGTTTACATAGATCTGACTACACCCCCCTAGGTTTACATAGATCTGACAACACCCCCCTAGGTTTACATAGATCTGACCACACACCCCTAGGTTTACATAGATCTGACTACAACCCCCTAGGTTTACATAGATCTGACTACACCCCCCTAGTTTTAAAGAGATCTGACTACACCCCCTAGGTTTACATAGATCTGACTACATCCACCTAGGTTTACATAGATCTGACAACACCCCCCTAGGTTTACATAGATCTGACTACACCCACTAGGTTTACATAGATCTGACAACACCCCCCTAGGTTTACATAGATCTGACTACACCCCCTAGGTTTACATAGATCTGACAACACCCCCCTAGGTTTACATAGATCTGACCACAACCACCTAGGTACCATAGATCTGACTACACCCCCCTAGGTTTACATAGATCTGAAAACACCCCTCTAGGTTTACATACCTAAGACCACACCCCCCTAGGTTTACATAGAACTGACTACACCCTCCTAGGTACCATAGATATGACTACACCCCTCTAGGTTTACATAGATCTGACTACACCCCCCTAGGTTTACATAGATCTGACTACACCCCCTCGGTTTACATTTATCTGACTACACCCCCCTAGGTACCATATATCTTACTACACCCCCCTAGGTACCATAGATCTGACAATACCCCCCTAGGTTTACATAGATCTGACCACACCAACCTAGGTACCATAGATCTGACTACACCCCCCTAGGTTTACATAGATCTTACAACACCCCCCTAGGTATACATAGATCTGACCACACCCCCCTAGGTTTACATAGATCTGACAACACCCCCTAGGTTTACCTAGATCTGACAACACCCCCCTAGGTTTAGATAGATCTGACTACACCCCCCTAGGTTCACATAGATCTGACAACACCCCCTAGGTTTACATAGATCTGACAACACCCCCCTAGGTTTACATAGATCTGACAACACCCCCCTAGGTTTACATAGATCTGACTACACCCCCCTAGGTTTACATAGATCTGACTACACCCCCCTCGGTTTACATTTATCTGACTACACCCCCCTAGGTACCATAGATCTGACTACAACTCCTAGGTTTAAATAGATCTGACTACACCCCCCTAGGTACCATAGAGCTGACAATACCCCCCTAGGTTTAAATAGATCTGACTACACCAACCTAGGTACCATAGATCTGACTACACCCCCCTTGGTACCATAGATCTGACTACACCTCCTAGGTTTACATAGATCTGACTACACCCCCCCTAGGTTTACATAGATCTGACAACACCCCCCTAGGTTTACATAGATCTGACTACACCAACTAGGTTTACATAGATCTGACAACACCCCCCTAGGTTTACATAGATCTGACTACACCCCCTAGGTTTACATAGATCTGACAACACCCCCCTAGGTTTACATAGATCTGACCACAACCACCTAGGTACCATAGATCTGACTACACCCCCCTAGGTTTACATAGATCTGAAAACACCCCTCTAGGTTTACATACCTAAGACCACACCCCCCTAGGTTTACATAGAACTGACTACACCCTCCTAGGTACCATAGATATGACTACACCCCTCTAGGTTTACATAGATCTGACTACACCCCCCTAGGTTTACATAGATCTGACTACACCCCCTCGGTTTACATTTATCTGACTACACCCCCCTAGGTACCATATATCTTACTACACCCCCCTAGGTACCATAGATCTGACAATACCCCCCTAGGTTTACATAGATCTGACCACACCAACCTAGGTACCATAGATCTGACTACACCCCCCTAGGTTTACATAGATCTTACAACACCCCCCTAGGTATACATAGATCTGACCACACCCCCCTAGGTTTACATAGATCTGACAACACCCCCTAGGTTTACCTAGATCTGACAACACCCCCCTAGGTTTAGATAGATCTGACTACACCCCCCTAGGTTCACATAGATCT
Source organism: Oncorhynchus mykiss (assembly GCF_057628025.1). Taxonomy (NCBI): domain Eukaryota; kingdom Metazoa; phylum Chordata; class Actinopteri; order Salmoniformes; family Salmonidae; genus Oncorhynchus; species Oncorhynchus mykiss. The sequence goes on from NC_143025.1 coordinate 95,987,517, forward strand.
GACAACACCCCCTAGGTTTACATAGATCTGACAACACCCCCCTAGGTTTACATAGATCTGACAACACCCCCCAAGGTTTACATAGATCTGACTACACCCCCCTAGGTTTACATAGATCTGACTACACCCCCCTCGGTTTACATTTATCTGACTACACCCCCCTAGGTACCATAGATCTGACTACAACTCCTAGGTTTAAATAGATCTGACTACACCCCCCTAGGTACCATAGAGCTGACAATACCCCCCTAGGTTTAAATAGATCTGACTACACCAACCTAGGTACCATAGATCTGACTACACCCCCCCTTGGTACCATAGATCTGACTACACCTCCTAGGTTTACATAGATCTGACTACACCCCCCCTAGGTTTACATAGATCTGACAACACCCCCCTAGGTTTACATAGATCTGACCACACACCCCTAGGTTTACATAGATCTGACAACACCCCCCTAGGTTCACATAGATCTGAAAACATCCCCTAGGTTTACATAGATCTGACAACACCCCCTAGGTTTACATAGATCTGACAACACCCCCCTAGGTTTACATAGATCTGACAACACCCCCCTAGGTTTACATAGATCTGACTACACCCCCCTAGGTTTACATAGATCTGACTACACCCCCCTAGGTACCATAGATCTGACAATACCCCCCTAGGTTTAAATAGATCTGACTACACCCCCCTAGGTTTACATAGATCTGACCACACCCACCTAGGTACCATAGATCTGACTACACCCCCCTTGGTACCATAGATCTGACTACACCTCCTAGGTTTAAATAGATCTGACTACACCCCCCTAGGTTTACATAGATATGACAACACCCCCCTAGGTTTACATAGATCTGACTACACCCTCCTAGGTTTACATAGATCTGACAACAACTCTCTAGGTTTACATAGATCAGACTACACCCCCCTAGGTTTACATAGAACTGACTACACCCTCCTAGGTACCATATAAATGACTACACCCCTCGAGGTTTACATAGATCTGACAACCCTCCCCTAGGTTTACATAGATCTGACCACACACCCCTAGGTTTACATGGATCTGACAACACCCCCCTAGGTTTACATAGATCTGACTACAACCCCCTAGGTTTACATGGACCTGACTACACCCCCCTAGTTTTAAAGAGATCTGACTACACCCCCTAGGTTTACATAGATCTGACTACATCCGCCTAGGTTTACATGGATCTGACAAAACCCCCCAGGTTTACATAGATCTGACTACACCCACTAGGTTTACATAGATCTGACTACACCCATTAGGTTTACATAGATCTGACAACACCCCCCCTAGGTTTAAATAGATCTGACTACACCCCCCTAGGTACCATAGAGCTGACAATACCCCCCTAGGTTTAAATACATCTGACTACACCAACCTAGGTACCATAGATCTGACTACACCCCCCTTGGTACCATAGATCTGACTACACCTCCTAGGTTTACATAGATCTGACTACACCCCCCCTAGGTTTACATAGATCTGACAACACCCCCCTAGGTTTACATAGATCTGACCACACACCCCTAGGTTTACATAGATCTGACAACACCCCCCTAGGTTCACATAGATCTGAAAACATCCCCTAGGTTTACATAGATCTGACAACACCCCCTAGGTTTACATAGATCTGACAACACCCCCCTAGGTTTACATAGATCTGACAACACCCCCCTAGGTTTACATAGATCTGACTACACCCCCCTAGGTTTACATAGATCTGACTACACCCCCCTAGGTACCATAGATCTGACAATACCCCCCTAGGTTTAAATAGATCTGACTACACCCCCCTAGGTTTACATATATCTGACAACGACCCCCTAGGTTTACATAGAACTGACTACACCCTCCTAGGTACCATTTAAATGACTACACCCCTCGAGGTTTACATAGATCTGACAACCCTCCCCTAGGTTTACATAGATCTGACCACACACCCCTAGGTTTACATGGATCTGACAACACCCCCCTAGGTTTACATAGATCTGACTACAACCCCCTAGGTTTACATGGACCTGACTACACCCCCCTAGTTTTAAAGAGATCTGACTACACCCCCTAGGTTTACATAGATCTGACTACATCCGCCTAGGTTTACATGGATCTGACAAAACCCCCCAGGTTTACATAGATCTGACTACACCCACTAGGTTTACATAGATCTGACTACACCCATTAGGTTTACATAGATCTGACAACACCCCCCTAGGTTTACATAGATCTGACAACACCTCTCTAGGTTTACATAGATCAGACTACACCCCCCTAGGTTTACATAGAACTGACTACACCCTACTAGGTACCATATAAATGACTACACCCCTCTAGGTTTACACAGATCTGACTACACCCCCCTAGGTTTACATAGATCTGACAACCCTCCCCTAGGTTTACATAGATCTGATCACACACCCCTAGGTTTACATAGATCTGACAACACCCCCCTAGGTTTACATAGATCTGACTACAACCCCCTAGGTTTACATAGACCTGACTACACCCCCCTAGTTTTAAAGAGATCTGACTACACCCCCTAGGTTTACATAGATATGATTACACCCCCTAGGTTTACATAGATCTGACTAAACCCTCCTAGGTTTACATAGATCTGACAACACCCCCCTAGGTTTACATAGATCTGACTACAACCTCCTAGGTTTACATAGATCTGACAACACCCCCCTAGGTACCATAGATCTGACTACAACCCCCTAGGTTTACATAGATCTGACAACACCCCCCTAGGTTTACATAGATCTGACTACACCCCCCTAGGTACCATAGATCTGACAATACCCCCCTAGGTTTAAATAGATCTGACTACACCCCCCTAGGTTTACATATATCTGACAACGACCCCCTAGGTTTACATAGATCTGACCACACCCACCTAGGTACCATAGATCTGACTACACCCCCCTTGGTACCATAGATCTGACTACACCTCCTAGGTTTAAATAGATCTGACTACACCCCCCTAGGTTTACATAGATATGACAACACCCCCCTAGGTTTACATAGATCTGACTACACCCTCCTAGGTTTACATAGATCTGACAACAACTCTCTAGGTTTACATAGATCAGACTACACCCCCCTAGGTTTACATAGAACTGACTACACCCTCCTAGGTACCATATAAATGACTACACCCCTCGAGGTTTACATAGATCTGACAACCCTCCCCTAGGTTTACATAGATCTGACCACACACCCCTAGGTTTACATGGATCTGACAACACCCCCCTAGGTTTACATAGATCTGACTACAACCCCCTAGGTTTACATGGACCTGACTACACCCCCCTAGTTTTAAAGAGATCTGACTACACCCCCTAGGTTTACATAGATCTGACTACATCCGCCTAGGTTTACATGGATCTGACAAAACCCCCCAGGTTTACATAGATCTGACTACACCCACTAGGTTTACATAGATCTGACTACACCCATTAGGTTTACATAGATCTGACAACACCCCCCTAGGTTTACATAGATCTGACAACACCTCTCTAGGTTTACATAGATCAGACTACACCCCCCTAGGTTTACATAGAACTGACTACACCCTCCTAGGTACCATATAAATGACTACACCCCTCTAGGTTTACACAGATCTGACTACACCCCCCTAGGTTTACATAGATCTGACAACCCTCCCCTAGGTTTACATAGATCTGATCACACACCCCTAGGTTTACATAGATCTGACAACACCCCCCTAGGTTTACATAGATCTGACTACAACCCCCTAGGTTTACATAGACCTGACTACACCCCCCTAGTTTTAAAGAGATCTGACTACACCCCCTAGGTTTACATAGATATGATTACACCCCCTAGGTTTACATAGATCTGACTAAACCCCCCTAGGTTTACATAGATCTGACAACACCCCCCTAGGTTTACATAGATCTGACTACAACCTCCTAGGTTTACATAGATCTGACAACACCCCCCTAGGTACCATAGATCTGACTACAACCCCCTAGGTTTACATAGATCTGACAACACCCCCCTAGGTTTACATAGATCTGACCACACCCACCTAGGTACCATAGATCTGACTACACCCCCCTTGGTACCATAGATCTGACTACACCTCCTAGGTTTAAATAGATCTGACTACACCCCCCTAGGTTTACATAGATATGACAACACCCCCCTAGGTTTACATAGATCTGACCACACCCTCCTAGGTTTACATAGATCTGACAACAACTCTCTAGGTTTACATAGATCAGACTACACCCCCCTAGGTTTACATAGAACTGACTACACCCTCCTAGGTACCATATAAATGACTACACCCCTCGAGGTTTACATAGATCTGACAACCCTCCCCTAGGTTTACATAGATCTGACCACACACCCCTAGGTTTACATGGATCTGACAACACCCCCCTAGGTTTACATAGATCTGACTACAACCCCCTAGGTTTACATGGACCTGACTACACCCCCTAGTTTTAAAGAGATCTGACTACACCCCCTAGGTTTACATAGATCTGACTACATCCGCCTAGGTTTACATGGATCTGACAAAACCCCCCAGGTTTACATAGATCTGACTACACCCACTAGGTTTACATAGATCTGACTACACCCATTAGGTTTACATAGATCTGACAACACCCCCCTAGGTTTACATAGATCTGACAACACCTCTCTAGGTTTACATAGATCAGACTACACCCCCCTAGGTTTACATAGAACTGACTACACCCTCCTAGGTACCATATAAATGACTACACCCCTCTAGGTTTACACAGATCTGACTACACCCCCCTAGGTTTACATAGATCTGACAACCCTCCCCTAGGTTTACATAGATCTGATCACACACCCCTAGGTTTACATAGATCTGACAACACCCCCCTAGGTTTACATAGATCTGACTACAACCCCCTAGGTTTACATAGACCTGACTACACCCCCCTAGTTTTAAAGAGATCTGACTACACCCCCTAGGTTTACATAGATATGATTACACCCCCTAGGTTTACATAGATCTGACTAAACCCCCCTAGGTTTACATAGATCTGACAACACCCCCCTAGGTTTACATAGATCTGACTACAACCTCCTAGGTTTACATAGATCTGACAACACCCCCCTAGGTACCATAGATCTGACTACAACCCCCTAGGTTTACATAGATCTGACAACACCCCCCTAGGTTTACATAGATCTGACCACACCCACCTAGGTACCATAGATCTGACTACACCCCCCTTGGTACCATAGATCTGACTACACCTCCTAGGTTTAAATAGATCTGACTACACCCCCCTAGGTTTACATAGATATGACAACACCCCCCTAGGTTTACATAGATCTGACCACACCCTCCTAGGTTTACATAGATCTGACAACAACTCTCTAGGTTTACATAGATCAGACTACACCCCCCTAGGTTTACATAGAACTGACTACACCCTCCTAGGTACCATATAAATGACTACACCCCTCGAGGTTTACATAGATCTGACAACCCTCCCCTAGGTTTACATAGATCTGACCACACACCCCTAGGTTTACATGGATCTGACAACACCCCCCTAGGTTTACATAGATCTGACTACAACCCCCTAGGTTTACATGGACCTGACTACACCCCCTAGTTTTAAAGAGATCTGACTACACCCCCTAGGTTTACATAGATCTGACTACATCCGCCTAGGTTTACATGGATCTGACAAAACCCCCCAGGTTTACATAGATCTGACTACACCCACTAGGTTTACATAGATCTGACTACACCCATTAGGTTTACATAGATCTGACAACACCCCCCTAGGTTTACATAGATCTGACAACACCTCTCTAGGTTTACATAGATCAGACTACACCCCCCTAGGTTTACATAGAACTGACTACACCCTCCTAGGTACCATATAAATGACTACACCCCTCTAGGTTTACACAGATCTGACTACACCCCCCTAGGTTTACATAGATCTGACAACCCTCCCCTAGGTTTACATAGATCTGATCACACACCCCTAGGTTTACATAGATCTGACAACACCCCCCTAGGTTTACATAGATCTGACTACAACCCCCTAGGTTTACATAGACCTGACTACACCCCCCTAGTTTTAAAGAGATCTGACTACACCCCCTAGGTTTACATAGATATGATTACACCCCCTAGGTTTACATAGATCTGACTAAACCCCCCTAGGTTTACATAGATCTGACAACACCCCCCTAGGTTTACATAGATCTGACTACAACCTCCTAGGTTTACATAGATCTGACAACACCCCCCTAGGTACCATAGATCTGACTACAACCCCCTAGGTTTACATAGATCTGACAACACCCCCCTAGGTTTACATAGATCTGACAACACCCCCCTAGGTTTACATAGATCTGACAACACCCCCCTAGGTTTACATAGATCTGACTACATCCCCCTAGGTTTACATATATCTGACTACACACCCCTAGGTACAATAGATCTGACTACACCCCCCTAGGTTCACATAGATCTGACAACACCCCCCTAGGTTTACATAGAACTGACTACACCCTCCTAGGTACCATATAAATGACTACACCCCTCTAGGTTTACACAGATCTGACTACACCCCCCTAGGTTTACATAGATCTGACAACCCTCCCCTAGGTTTACATAGATCTGACCACACACCCTTAGGTTTACATAGATCTGACAACACCCCCTAGGTTTACATAGATCTGACTACAACCCCATAGGTTTACATAGACCTGACTACACCCCCTAGTTTTAAAGAGATCTGACTACACCCCCTAGGTTTACATATATCTGACTACATCCGCCTAGGTTTACATAGATCTGACAAAACCCCCCAGGATTACATAGATCTGACAACACCCCCCTAGGTTTACATAGATCTGACAACACCTCTCTAGGTTTACATAGATCAGACTACACCCCCCTAGGTTTACATAGAACTGACTACACCCTCCTAGGTACCATATAAATGACTACACCCCTCTAGGTTTACACAGATCTGACTACACCCCCCTAGGTTTACATAGATCTGACAACCCTCCCCTAGGTTTACATAGATCTGATCACACACCCCTAGGTTTACATAGATCTGACAACACCCCCCTAGGTTTACATAGATCTGACTACAACCCCCTAGGTTTACATAGACCTGACTACACCCCCCTAGTTTTAAAGAGATCTGACTACACCCCCTAGGTTTACATAGATATGATTACACCCCCTAGGTTTACATAGATCTGACTAAACCCCCCTAGGTTTACATAGATCTGACAACACCCCCCTAGGTTTACATAGATCTGACTACAACCTCCTAGGTTTACATAGATCTGACAACACCCCCCTAGGTACCATAGATCTGACTACAACCCCCTAGGTTTACATAGATCTGACAACACCCCCCTAGGTTTACATAGATCTGACAACACCCCCCTAGGTTTACATAGATCTGACAACACCCCCCTAGGTTTACATAGATCTGACTACATCCCCCTAGGTTTACATATATCTGACTACACACCCCTAGGTACAATAGATCTGACTACACCCCCCTAGGTTCACATAGATCTGACAACACCCCCCTAGGTTTACATAGAACTGACTACACCCTCCTAGGTACCATATAAATGACTACACCCCTCTAGATTTACACAGATCTGACTACACCCCCCTAGGTTTACATAGATCTGACAACCCTCCCCTAGGTTTACATAGATCTGACCACACACCCTTAGGTTTACATAGATCTGACTACACCCCCCTAGGTTTACATAGATCTGACTACAACCCCATAGGTTTACATAGACCTGACTACACCCCCTAGTTTTAAAGAGATCTGACAACACCCCTAGGTTTACATATATCTGACTACATCCGCCTAGGTTTACATAGATCTGACAAAACCCCCCAGGTTTACATAGATCTGACTACAACCCCCTAGGTTTACATAGATCTGACTACACCCTCCTATGTACCATAGATATGATTACACCCCTAGGTTTACATAGATCTGACTAAACCCCCCCTAGGTTTACATAGATCTGACAACACCCCCATAGGTTTACATAGATCTGACTACACCCTCCTAGCTTTACATAGATCTGACAACACCCCCCTAGGTACCATAGATCTGACTACAACCCCCTAGGTTTACATAGATCTGACAACACCCCCCTAGGTTTACATAGATCTGACAACACCCCCCTAGGTTTACATAGATCTGACAACACCCCCCTAGGTTTACATAGATCTGACTACACACCCCTAGGTACAATAGATCTTACTACACCCCCCTAGGTTCACATAGATCTGACAACACCCCCCTAGGTTTAAATATATCTGACTACACCCCCCTAGGTTTACATATATCTGACAACACCCCCCCAGGTTTACATAGATCTGACCACACCCACCTAGGTACCATAGATCTGACTACACACCCCTAGGTTTACATAGATCTGACAACACCCCCCTAGGTTTACATAGATCTGACTACAACCCCCTAGGTTTACATAGACCTGACTACACCCCCCTAGTTTTAAAGAGATCTGACTACACCCCCTAGGTTTACATAGATCTGACTACAGCCGCCTAGGTTTACATAGATCTGACAAAACCTCCCAGGTTTACATAGATCTGACTACACCCCCCTAGGTTTACATAGATCTGACTACACCCTCCTATGTACCATAGATATGATTACACCCCCTAGGTTTACATAGATCTGACTACACCCCCCTAGGTTTACATAGATCTGACAACACCCCCCTAGGTACCATAGATCTGACTACAACCCTCTAGGTTTACATAGATCTGACAACACCCCCCTAAGTTTACATAGATCTGACAACACCCCCCTAGGTTTAAATAGATCTGACAACACCCCCCTAGGTTTACATAGATCTGACTACATCCCCCTAGGTTTACATAGATCTGACTACACACCCCTAGGTACAATAGATCTGACTACACCCCCCTAGGTTCACATAGATCTGACAACACCCCCCTAGGTTTAAATATATCCGACTACACCCCCCTAGGTTTACATATATCTGACAACACCCCCCTAGGTTTACATAGATCTGACTACACCCCCCTAGTTTTAAAGAGATCTGACTACACCCCCTAGGTTTGCATAGATCTGACAACACCCCCCTAGGTTTACATAGATCTGACTACACCTCAAGGTTTACATAGATCTGACAACACCCCCCTAGGTTTACATAGATCTGACTACACCCCCCTAGTTTTAAAGAGATCTGACTACACCCCCTAGGTTTGCATAGATCTGACTACACCCCCTAGGTTTTCATAGATCTGACTACACCCCCCTAGGTTTACATGGATCTCACCACACTCACCTAGGTACCATAGATCTGACAACACCCCCCTAGGTACCATAGATCTGACAACACCCCCCTAGGTACCATAGATCTGACTACACCCCCCTATGTTTACATATATCTGACAACACCCCCTATGTTTACATAGATCTAAGAGCACCCCCCTAGGTTTACATAGAACTGACTACACCCTCCTAGGTACCATATAAATGACTACACCCCTCTAGGTTTACATAGATCTGACAACACCCCCCAGGTTTATATAGATCTGACCACACACCCATAGGTTTACATAGATCTGACAACACCCCCCTAGTTTGCATAGATCTGACTACAACCCCCTAGGTTTACATAGACCTGACAACACCCCCCTAGTTTTAAAGAGATCTGACTACACCCCCTAGGTTTACATAGATCTGACTACATCCGCCTAGGTTTACATAGATCTGACAAAACCCCCCAGGTTTACATAGATCTGACTACACCCACTACGTTTATATAGATCTGACAACACCCCCCTAGGTTTACATAGATCTGACTACACCCTCCTAGGTACCATAGATATGAGTACACCCCCCTAGGTTTACATAGATCTGACTACACCCCCCTAGGTTTACATAGATCTGACAACACCCCCCTAGGTTTACATAGATCTGACTACATCCCCCTAGGTTTACATAGATCTGACAACACCCCCCTAGGTTTACATAGATCTGACAACACCCCTCTAGGTGTACATAGATCTGACTACACCCCCTATGTTTACATAGATCTGACAACACCCCTCTAGGTTTACATAGATCTGACTACCCCCCCTAGGTTTTCATAGATCTGACTACACCCCCTAGGTTTACATAGATCTGACTACATCCCCCTAGGTTTACATAGATCTGACAACACCCCCTAGGTTTACATAGATCTGACAACACCCCCCCCCCTAGGTTTACATAGATCTGACTACATCCCCCTAGGTTTACATAGGTCTGACTACAACCCCCTAGGTACAATAGATCTGACTACACCCCCCTAGGTTCACATAGATCTGACAACACCCCCCTAGGTTTAAATATATCTGACTACACCCCCCTAGGTTTACATAGGTCTGACTACACCCCCCTAGGTACAATAGATCTGACTACACCCCCCTAGGTTCACATAGATCTGACAACACCCCCCTAGGTTTACATAGATCTGACTACATCCCCCTAGGTTTACATAGATCTGACAACACCCCCTAGGTTTACATAGATCTGACAACACCGCCCCCCCTAGGTTTACATAGATCTGACTACATCCCCCTAGGTTTACATAGGTCTGACTACACCCCCCTAGGTACAATAGATCTGACTACACCCCCTAGGTTTACATATATCTGACCACACCCACCTAGGTACCATAGATCTGACTACACCCCCCTTGCTACCATAGATCTGATAACACCTCCTAGGTTTAAATAGATCTGACTACACCCCCCTAGGTTTACATAGATCTGACTACATCCCCCTAGGTTTACATAGATCTGACTACACCGCCCTAGGTACCATAGATCTGACTACACCCCCCTAGGTTCACATAGATCTGACAACACCCCCCATGTTAACATAGATCTGACTACACCCTCCTAGGTACCATAGATCTGACTATACCCCCCTAGGTTTACATATATCTGACTACACCCCCCTAAGTACCATAGATCTGACTACACCCCCCTTGGTTTACATAGATCTGACAACACCCCCCTAGGTACCATAGATCTGACTACACCCCCCTAGGTTTACATAGATCTGACTACACCCCCCTAGGTTTACATAGATCTGACAACACCCCCTATGTTTACATAGATCTGACTACACCCCCCTAGGTTTACATATATCTGACTACACCCCCCTAGGTTTACATAGATCTGACAACACCCCCCATGTTAACATAGATCTGACTACACCCTCCTAGGTACCATAGATATGACTACACCCCCCTAGGTTTACATAGATCTGCCTACACACCCCTATGTACCATAGATCTGACTACACCCCCCTAGGTTTACATAGATCTGACAACACCCCCTAAGTTTACATAGATCTGACTACACCCTCCTAGGTACCATAGATATGACTACACCCCCCTAGGTTTACATAGATCTGACTACACACCCCTATGTAACATAGATATGACTACACCCCCCAAGGTTTACATAGATCTGACTACACCCCCCTAGGTTTACATAGATCTGACAACACCCCCCTAGGTTTACATAGATCTGACGACACCCCCCTAGGTTTACATAGATCTGACAACACCCCCCTAGGTGTACATAGATCTGACTACACCCTCCTAGGTTTACATAGATCTGACTACACCCCCCTAGGTTTACATAGATCTGACAACACCCCCCTAGGTTTACATAGATCTGACGACACCCCCCTAGGTTTACATAGATCTGACTACAACCCCCTAGGTTTACATAGATCTGACTACACCCCCCTAGGTACAATAGATCTGACTACACCCCCCTAGGTTCACAAAGATCTGACAACACCCCCCTTGGTTTAAATATATCTGACTACACCCCCGTAGGTTTACATAGATCTGACAACACCCCCCTAGGTTTACATAGATCTGACCACACCCACCTAGGTACCATAGATCTGACTACACCCCCCTTGGTACCATATATCTGACTACACCTCCTAGGTTTAAATAGATCTGACTACACCCCCCTAAGTTTACATAGATCTGACTACATCCCCCTAGGTTTACATAGATCTGACCACACCCACCTAGGTACCATAGATCTGACTACACCCCCCTTGGTACCATAGATCTGACTACACCTCCTAGGTTTAAATAGATCTGACTACACCCCCCTAGGTTTACATAGATCTGACTACACCCCCCTAGGTTCACATAGATCTGACAACACCCCCTAGGTTTACATAGATCTGACAACACCCCCCTAGGTTTACATAGATCGGACAACACCCCCCTAGGTTTACATAGATCTGACCACACCCACCTAGGTACCATAGATCTGACTACACCCCCCTTGGTACCATAGATCTGACTACACCTCAAGGTTTACATAGATCTGACAACACCCCCCTTGGTTTACATAGATCTGACTACAACCCCCTAGGTTTACATAGACCTGACTACACCCCCCTAGTTTTAAAGAGATCTGACTACACCCCCTATGTTTACATAGATCTGACAACACCCCTCTAGGTTTACATAGATCTGACTACCCCCCCTAGGTTTTCATAGATCTGACTACACCCCCTAGGTTTACATAGATCTTACTACATCCACCTAGGTTTACATAGATCTGACAACACCCCCTAGGTTTACATAGATCTGACAACACCCCCCCCCCCCCTAGGTTTACATAGATCTGACTACATCCCCCTAGGTTTACATAGATCTGACTACACCCCCTGGGTACAATAGATCTGACTACACCCCCCTAGGTTCACATAGATCTGACAACAACCCCCTATGTTTACATAGATCTGACAACACCCCCCTAGGTTTACATATATCTGACCACACTCACCTAGGTACAATAGATCTGACTACACCCCCCTTGCTACCATAGATCTGACAACACCTCCTAGGTTTAAATAGATCTGACTACACCCCCCTAGGTTTACATTGATCTGACAACACCCCCTAAGTTTACATAGATCTGACAACACCCCCCCCCCCTATGTTAACATAGATCTGACTACACCCTCCTAGGTACCATAGATCTGACTATACCCCCCTAGGTTTACATATATCTGACTACACCCCCCTAAGTACCATAGATCTGACTACACCCCCCTTGGTTTACATAGATCTGACAACACCCCCCTAGGTACCATAGATTTGACTACACCCCCCTAGGTTTACATAGATCTGACTACACCCCCCTAGGTTTACATAGATCTGACAACACCCCCTATGTTTACATAGATCTGACTACACCCCCCTAGGTTTACATAGATCTGACCACACCCACCTAGGTACCATAGATCTGACAACACCCCCCTAGGTTTACATAGATCTGACAACACCCCCCTAGGTTTACATAGATCAGACTACACCCCCCTAGGTTTACATAGATCTGACTACACCCTCCTAGGTACCATAGATATGACTACACCCCCCTAGGTTTACATAGATCTGACTACACACCCCTATGTACCATAGATCTGACTACACCCCCCTAGGTTTACATAGATCTGACAACACCCCCTAAGTTTACATAGATCTGACTACACCCTCCTAGGTACCATAGATATGACTACACCCCCCTAGGTTTACATAGATCTGACTACACACCCCTATGTACCATAGATCTGACTACACCCCCCTAGGTTTACATAGATCTGACAACACCCCCTATGTTAACATAGATCTGACTACACCCTCCTAGGTACCATAGAACTGACTATACCCCCCTAGGTTTACATAGTTCTGACTACACCCCCCTAGGTACCATAGATCTGACTACACCCCCCTTGGTTTACATAGATCTGACAACACCCCCCTAGGTACCATAGATCTGACTACACCCCCCTATGTTTACATAGATCTGACTACACCCCCCTAGGTTTACATAGATCTGACAACAAACCACTAAGTTTACATAGATCTGACTACACCCCCCTAGGTCCCATATATCTGACTACACCCCCCTAGGTTCACATAGATCTGACAACACCCCCTAGGTTTACAGAGATCTGACCACACCCACCTAGGTCCCATAGATCTGACAACACCCCCCTAGGTACCATAGATCTGACAACACCCCCCTAGGTGCCATTGATCTGACTACACCCCCCTAGGTTTACATATATCTGACAACACCCCCTATGTTTACATAGATCTGACAGCACCCCCCTAGGTACCATAGATCTGACTTCACCCCCCTTGGTACCATAGATTTGACAACATCCCCCTAGGTTTACATAGATCTGACTACACCACCCTAGGTTTACATAGATCTGACTACACCCCCCTTGGTAGCATATATCTGACTACACCTCCTAGGTTTAAATAGATCTGACTACATCCCCCTAGGTTTACATAGATCTGACAACACCCCTTTAGGTTTACATAGATCTGACTACACCCCCCTAGGTTTACATAGATCTGACAACACCCCCCTAGGTTTACATAGATCTTACTACACCCTCCTAGGTACCATATATATGACTACACCCCCCTAGGTTTACATAGATCTGACTACACACCCCTAGGTACCATAGATCTGACTACACCCCCCTAGGTTTACATAGATCTGACAACACCCCCTAAGTTTACATAGATCTGACATCACCCCCCCCTCCCCCTAGGTTTACATAGATCTGACTACACCCTCCTAGGTACCATAGATCTGACTACACCCCCCTAGGTTTACATAGATCTGACAACACCCCCCTAGGTTTACATAGATCTGACAACACCCCCACTAGGTTTACATAGGTCTGACTACACCCTCCTAGGTACCATAGATCTGACTACACCCCCCTAGGTTTACATATATCTGACTACACCCCCCTAGGTACCATAGATATGACTACACCCCCCTTGGTTTACATAGATCTGACAACACCCCCCTAGGTACCATAGATCTGACTACACCCCCCTAGGTTAACATAGATCTGACTACACCCCCCTAGGTTTACATAGATCTGACTACACCCCCCTAGGTACCATAGATCTGACTACACCCCCCTAGGTTTACGTAGATCTGACAACACCCCCTAGGTATACATAGATCTGACTACACCCCCCTAGGTTTACATAGATCTGACCACACCCCCCTAGGTACCATAGATCTGACTACACCCCCCTAGGTTGACATAGATCTGACTACACCCCCCTAGGTTTACATAGATCTGACTACACCCCCCTAGGTACCATTGATCTGACTACACCCCCCTAGGTTTACATAGATCTGACAACACCCCCCTAGGTACCATAGATCTGAGTACACCCCCCTAGGTTTACATAGATCTGACTACACCCTCCTAGGTACCATAGATATGACTTCACCCCCCTAGGTTTACATAGCTCTGACTACACACCCCTAGGTACCATAGATCTGACAGCACCCCCCTAGGTACGATAGATCTGACTACACCCCCCTTGGTACCATAGATTTGACAACATCCCCCTAGGTTTACATATATCTGACTACACCCCCCTAGGTACCATAGATATGACTACACCCCCCTTGGTTTACATAGATCTGACAACACCCCCCTAGGTACCATAGATCTGACTACACCCTCCTAGGTACCATAGATATGACTACACCCCCCTAGGTTTACATAGATCTGACTACACACCCCTAGGTACCATAGATCTGACAGCACCCCCCTAGGTACGATAGATCTGACTACACCCCCCTTGGTACCATAGATTTGACAACATCCCCCTAGGTTTACATATATCTGACTACACCCCCCTAGGTACCATAGATATGACTACACCCCCCTTGGTTTACATAGATCAGACTACACCCCCCTAGGTTTACATAGATCTGACTACACCCTCCTAGGTACCATAGATATGACTACACCCCCCTAGGTTTACATAGATCTGACTACACACCCCTAGGTACCATAGATCTGACTACACCCCCCTAGGTTTACATAGATCTGACAACACCCCCCTAGGTTTACATAGATCTGACTATACCCTCCTAGGTACCATAGATATGACTACACCCCCCTAGGTTTACATAGATCTGACTACACACCCCTAGGTACCATAGATCTGACTACACCCCCCTAGGTTGACATAGATCTGACAACACCCCCTAGGTTTACATAGATCTGACAACACCCCCCTAGGTTTACATAGATCTGACAACACCCCCCTAGGTTTACATAGATCTGACAACACCCCCACTAGGTTTACATAGGTCTGACTACACCCTCCTAGGTACCATAGATCTGACTACACCCCCCTAGGTTTACATATATCTGACTACACCCCCCTAGGTACCATAGATATGACTACACCCCCCTTGGTTTACATAGATCTGACAACACCCCCCTAGGTACCATAGATCTGACTACACCCCCCTAGGTTGACATAGATCTGACTACACCCCCCTAGGTTTACATAGATCTGACTACACCCCCCTAGGTACCATAGATCTGACTACACTCCCCTAGGTTTACATAGATCTTACAACACCCCCTAGGTATACATAGATCTGACTACACCCCCCCTAGGTTTACATATATCTGACCACACCCCCCTAGGTTTACATGGTGAGCTCTGGACAACACTGCTGCCACAGGCTACATGTTCTTTAAGATTGGGTTTGAGTGGAAGAACAGTCACAGCTCA
Source organism: Oncorhynchus mykiss (assembly GCF_057628025.1). Lineage (NCBI taxonomy): Eukaryota > Metazoa > Chordata > Actinopteri > Salmoniformes > Salmonidae > Oncorhynchus > Oncorhynchus mykiss. The sequence continues at coordinate 96,004,237 of NC_143025.1, forward strand.
CAAGTGGATTTTTCTCCAAGTCCAGTAGTCAGCATTAACAGCTACCACCAGCTCAACAGTGGTGAGAGGAAGTAACTCAAGTCATCATCATTAAGTCATACTTCTCCTGGCAAAACCACAGCTTCGTCTCTCCCCTGTACCTTCCCCTGGGCAGCCACACCTCTCACCTTTACCTTCCCCTGGGCAGCCACACCACTCCCCTGTACATTCCCCTGGGCAGCCACACCTCACCTCTGTACCTTCCACTGGGCAGCTGCACCTTTACCCTGTACCTTCCCCTGGGCAGCCACACCTCTCACCTGTACCTTACCCTGGGCAGCCACACCCCTCCCCTGTACCTTCCCCTGGGCAGCCACACCTCTCCCCTGTACCTTCCCCTGGGCAGCCACACCTCTCCCCTGTACCTTCCACTGGGCAGCCACACCCCTCCCCTGTACCTTCCCCTGGGCAGCCACACCTCTCCCCTGTACCTTCCCCTGGGCAGCCACACCTCTCCCCTGTACCTTCCCCTGGGCAGCCACACCTCTACCCTGTACCTTCCCCTGGGCAGCCACACCTCTCCCCTGTACCTTCGCCTGGGCAGCCACACCTCTTCCCTGTACCTTCCCCTGGGCAGCCACACCTCTCACCTGTACCTTAGCTCTCAATGAATCAATCAGTTAACAAGCTCTCAATGAATCAATCCGTTAACAAGCTCTCAATGAATCAATCCGTTAACAAGCTCTCAATGAATCAATCAGTTAACAAGCTCTCAATGAATCAATCCGTTAACAAGCTCTCAATGAATCAATCAGTTAACAAGCTCTCAATGAATCAATCAGTTAACAAGCTCTCAATGAATCAATCAGTTAACAAGCTCTCAATGAATCAATCAGTTAACAAGCTCTCAATGAATCAATCCCTTAACAAGCTCTCAATGAATCAATCACTTAACAAGCTCTCAATGAATCAATCAGTTAACAAGCTCTCAATGAATCAATCAATTAACAAGCTCTCAATGAATCAATCCCTTAACAAGCTCTCAATGAATCAGTCAGTTAACACGCTCACAATGAATCAGTCAGTTAACAAGCTCACAATGAATCAATCCGTTAACAAGCTCTCAATGAATCAATCCGTTAACAAGCTCTCAATGAATCAATCAGTTAACAAGCTCTCAATGAATCAATCCCTTAACAACCTCTCAATGAATCAGTCAGTTAACACGCTCACAATGAATCAATCAGTTAACAAGCTCTCAATGAATCAATCCGTTAACAAGCTCTCAATGAATCAATCCGTTAACAAGCTCTCAATGAATCAATCCGTTAACAAGCTCTCAATGAATCAATCCGTTAACAAGCTCTCAATGAATCAATCCGTTAACAAGCTCTCAATGAATCAATCCGTTAACAAGCTCTCAATGAATCAATCCGTTAACAGTATCTCAATTAAGAGCACAGTAATTAGGGAATTAGTCACACCTGTGATGGTTGTAAGGTGTGTGTTTGTGCGTCTGGGTCTCTAGGGGAGTGTATAGATAGATGGTTGTGTGTGTTTGTGCGTCTGGGTCTCTAGGGGAGTGTGTAGATGGTTGTATCGTGTGTGTTTGTGCGTCTGGGTCTCTAGGGGAGTGTATAGATAGATGGTTGTAACGTGTGTGTTTGTGCGTCTGGGTCTCTAGGGGAGTGTATAGATAGTTGTAAGGTGTGTGTTTGTGCGTCTGGGTCTCTAAGGGAGTGTGTAGATGGTTGTATCGTGTGTGTTTGTGCGTCTGGGTCTCTAGGGTAGTGTGTATATGGTTGAAATGTGTGTGTTTGTGCGTCTGGGTCTCTAGGGGACTGTGTAGATGTTTGTGCGTCTTGGTCTCTAGGGGAGTGTGTAGATGGTTGTGCGTCTGGGTCTCTAGGGGAGTGTGTAGATGGTTGTAAGGTGTGTGTTTGTGCGTCTGGGTCTCTAGGGGAGTGTGTAGATGGTTGTAACGTGTGTGTTTGTGCGTCTTGGTCTCTAGGGGAGTGTGTAGATGGTTGTGCGTCTGGGTCTCTAGGGGAGTGTGTAGATGGTTGTAAGGTGTGTGTTTGTGCGTCTGGGTCTCTAGGGGAGTGTGTAGATGGTTGTAACGTGTGTGTTTGTGCGTCTGGGTCTCTAGGGGAGTGTGTAGATGGTTGTAACGTGTGTGTTTGTGCGTCTGGGTCTCTAGGGGAGTGTGTAGATGGTTGTAACGTGTGTGTTTGTGCGTCTGGGTCTCTAGGGGAGTGTGTAGATGGTTGTAACGTGTGTGTTTGTGCGTCTGGGTCTCTAGGGGAGTGTGTAGATGGTTGTAAGGTGTGTGTTTGTGCGTCTGGGTCTCTAGGGGAGTGTGTAGATGGTTGTAACGTGTGTGTTTGTGCGTCTGGGTCTCTAGGGGAGTGTGTAGATGGTTGTAACGTGTGTGTTTGTGCGTCTGGGTCTCTAGGGGAGTGTGTAGATGGTCTGTGTGAGGATGATATGGTGGTGCTCCACTCGTGTCGTCAGTGGACCACCGTCACCGCTCTCTCTCTGGAAGAAGGACACTACGTCATCGGACCCAAGATAGACATTCCTCTACAGTACCAGGGTGAGAACACACACACACACACACACACACACACACACACACACACACACACACACACACACACACACACACACACCTCTACAATACCAGGTTTTGTCTGTCATCTGCGGATCAGTGTTCTGTCTGTAGCTCTTCTCTGATTGGTCCGTGAGTTTCCTGTGTTAGCTAATCTAGTCCTGTGGAGTGTGTGTGGGGGGGGGGTGTTATGGAATTTTTGTATTTATTTTCTTTAACCTTTATTAAATCAAATGTTATTTGTCACATGCGCCGAGTACAACAAGTGTAGACCTTACAGTAAAATGCTGACTTACAAGCCCTTAACCAGCTTTACGAAAATACCTACAAAAAAAAGTTTGAAAAAAAGCAAGAGATAAGAATAACAAATAATTAAAGAGCAGCAGTAAATAACAATAACAAGGCTACATTCAGGGGGTACCGGTACAGAGTCAATGTGGAGGCTATATACAGGGGGTACCGGTACAGAGTCAATGTGGAGGCTATACAGGGGGTACCAGTACAGAGTCAATGTGGAGGCTATATACAGGGGGTACCGGTACAGAGTCAATGTGGAGGCTATATACAGGGGGTACCGGTACAGAGTCAATGTGGAGGCTATACAGGGGGTACCGGTACAGAGTCAATGTGGAGGCTATATACAGGGGGTACCAGTACAGAGTCAATGTGGAGGCTATATACAGGGGGTACCGGTACAGAGTCAATGTGGAGGCTATACAGGGGGTACCGGTACAGAGTCAATGTGGAGGCTATATACAGGGGGTACCAGTACAGAGTCAATGTGGAGGCTATACAGGGGGTACCGGTACAGAGTCAATGTGGAGGCTATATACAGGGGGTACCAGTACAGAGTCAATGTGGAGGCTATATACAGGGGGTACCAGTACAGAGTCAATGTGGAGGCTATATACAGGGGGTACCGGTACAGAGTCAATGTGGAGGCTATACAGGGGGTACCGGTACAGAGTCAATGTGGAGGCTATATACAGGGGGTACCAGTACAGAGTCAATGTGGAGGCTATATACAGGGGGTACCAGTACAGAGTCAATGTGGAGGCTATATACAGGGGGTACCGGTACAGAGTCAATGTGGAGGCTATACAGGGGGTACCGGTACAGAGTCAATGTGGAGGCTATATACAGGGGGTCCCGGTACAGAGTCAATGTGGAGGCTATATGCAGGGGGTACCAGTACAGAGTCAATGTGGAGGCTATATACAGGGTATTACGGTACAGAGTCAATGTGGAGGCTATATACAGGGTGGTACGGTACAGAGTCAATGTGGAGGCTATATACAGGGTATTACGGTACAGAGTCAATGTGGAGGCTATATACAGGGTGATATGGTACAGAGTCAATGTGGAGGCTATATACAGGGGGTACCGGTACAGAGTCAATGTGGAGGCTAAATACAGTAAGGGAATCCCCCCTGAAATGGACAAAAATGAATTGCAAAACATTGGCATAGGACAAACCATATACACCGTGTCCAATACCACCCAATGTGGCGTTGATTCATGCAAAGTTGATTGCAAATGCCATATGGCAAGTGCCAGTTGTAACACTTCAAAAATCCAACAGGTGGCGAATGCGCTCCACCGGGGTTTTTCATATTGGAAATGCAACCCGTCAACATCCAAAAGCAACATTTTGAATTTTTTATTTTTTTTTTTGTCAAAAACGTATCACCACTTAAAAAAATGCTTTCTGGACCGTTTTTCGAAATTCTTTCGATTTTTTTATACTTTTGTCCAATTTTATTATCATAATTTTTTTTATTTAATTAAATGCGCATAAGGCATATGTTTTGTCCATTTGCAATATGATTTCATAGGAAGTCAAAAGTCAAAGAAAAAAAAAAAGTCAAAAATGTCCAAATTTTGTAAAAAACTTCACACACCCTTAATCATGTGGGGGTACCGGTACAGAGTCAATGTGGAGGCTATATACAGGGGGTACCGGTAAAGAGTCAATGTGGAGGCTATATACAGGGGGTACCGATATGGAGTCAATGTGGAGGCTATATACAGGGGGTTCCGGTACAGACTCAATGTGGAGGCTATATGCAGGGGGTACCAGTACAGAGTCAATGTGGAGGCTATATGCAGGGGGTACCAGTACATAGTCAATGTGGAGGCAATATACAGGGGGTACCGGTAAAGAGTCAATGTGGAGGCTATATACAGGGGGTACCGGTACAGAGTCATTGTGGAGGCTATATGCAGGGGGTACCGGTACAGAGTCAATGTGGAGGCTATATGCTTGGGGTACCAGTACAGAGTCAATGTGGAGGCTATATACAAGGGGTCCCGGTACAGAGTCAATGTGGAGGCTATATACAGGGGGTACCGGTACAGAGTCAATGTGGAGGCTATATACAGGGGGTACCGGTACAGAGTCAATGTGGAGGCTATATACAGGGGGTACCGGTACAGAGTCAATGTGGAGGCTATATACAGGGGGTACCGGTACAGAGTCAATGTGGAGGCTATATACAGGGGGTACCGGTACAGAGTCAATGTGGAGGCTATATACAGGGTGTTACGGTACAGAGTCAATGTGGAGGCTATATACAGGGGGTACCGGTACAGAGTCAATGTGGAGGCTATATACAGGGGGTACCGGTACAGAGTCAATGTGGAGGCTATATACAGGGGGTACCGGTACAGAGTCAATGTGGAGGCTATATACAGGGGGTACCGGTACAGAGTCAATGTGGAGGCTATATACAGGGTGTTATGGTACAGAGTCAATGTGGAGGCTATATACAGGGTGTTAGGGTACAGAGTCAAGGTGGAGGCTATATACGGGGTGTTATGGTACAGAGTCAATGTGGAGGCTATATACAGGGGGTCCGGTACAAAGTCAATGTGGAGGCTATATGCTTGGGGTACCAGTACAGAGTCAATGTGGAGGCTATATACAGGGGGTACCGGTAAAGAGTCAATGTGGAGGCTATATACAGGGGGTACCAGTACAGGGTCATTGTGGAGGCTATATGCAGGGGTACCAGTACTGAGTCAATGTGGAGGCTAGATACAGGGGTACCAGTACAGAGTCATTGTGGAGGCTATATACAGGGGGTTACTGTACAGAGTCAATGTGGAGGCTATAAACAAGGGGTACCGGTACAGAGTCAATGTGGAGGCTATATACAGGGGGTACAGGTACAGAGTCAATGTGGAGGCTATATACAGGGGGTACCGGTACAGAGTCAATGTGGAGGCTATATACAGGGGGTACCGGTACAGACTCAATGTGGAGGCTATATACAGGGTTTTAGGGTACAAAGTCAATGTGGAGGCTATATACGGGGTGTTATGGTAGAGAATCAATGTGGAGGCTATATACAGGGTGTTATGGTACAGAGTCAATGTGGAGGCTATATACAGGGGGTACCATTACAGAGTCAATGTGGAGGCTATATACAGGTGGTCCGGTACAGAGTCAATGTGGAGGCTATATACATGGGGTACTGGTACAGAGTCAATGTGGAGGCTATATACAGGGGGTACCAGTACAGAGTCAATGTGGAGGCTATATACAGGCGGTACCAGTACAGAGTCATTGTGGAGGCTATATGCAGGGGTACCGGTACAGAGTCGATGTGGAGGCTATATACAGGGTGTTACGGTACAGAGTCAATGTGGAGGCTATATATAGGGGGTACCGGTACAGAGTCAATGTGGAGGCTATATACATGGGGTACCGGTACAGAGTCAATGTGGAGGCTATATACAGGGGGTACCGGTACAGAGTCAATGTGGAGGCTATTTACAGGGGGTACCGGTACAGAGTCAATGTGGAGGCTATATACAGGTTGTTACGGTACAGAGTCAATGTGGAGGCTATATACAGGGGGTACCGGTACAGAGTCAATGTGGAGGCTATATACAGGGGGTACCGGTACAGAGTCAATGTGGAGGCTATTTGCAGGGGGTACCGGTACAGAGTCAATGTGGAGGCTATATACAGGGGGTACCGGTACAGAGTCAATGTGGAGGCTATTTGCAGGGGGTACCGGTACAGAGTCAATGTGGAGGCTATATACAGGGTGTACTGGTACATAGTCAATGTGGAGGCTATATACAGGGGGTACCGGTACAGAGTCATTGTGGAGGCTATATACAGGGGGTACCGGTAAAGAGTCAATGTGGAGGCTATATACAGGGGGTACCGGTACAGAGTCAATGTGGAGGCTATATACAGGGGGTACCGGTACAGAGTCAATGTGGAGGCTATGTACAGGGGGTACCGGTACAGAGTCAATGTGGAGGCTATATACAGGGGGTACCGGTACAGAGTCAACATGGAGGCTATATACAGGGGGTACTGGTACAGAGTCAATGTGGAGGCTTGTTGGGGATTAATCAGAATTAGTTGGGTAACATAGATTGGATGTTTTATTTTCATGATATGCTTATGAGTTATTTCTCATAAGAATGTATTTTGTTGTACTATAGTGGTGGCCATTGGCAGTTATCTGTTCTCTGTCAGGACTAAGTTGCTTGGGCCGCAGAGAGGGGAGAGGTCAAGGTGTCATCATGTGTAAACATATCTTTTGCTCCACTGTGTCTGTGTGCCGGTCACTCCCTACTTTTCCCATCGGGTAGAGGAGGATGGCAGTGTCTGGAATCATTCTATGCTCCCTCTTTTGTTGACCTAAAGCCTCACTCTCCTCTCCGTGAGTTTGTCCAGGATTGGTTGTATTTAGAATTGGTTGTATCTAAATGACAATTTGATATATATCATAGGGTGGGGGTAATGTCTTGGTACCATTTTGTACCAAGGACGAGATAAGAGCTTTGTTTAGGAGACCAAACTGAATGATAATTTTTAGCCAACTCTGTCTGGCTAGGGGATATTCCTCTCTAAAGTAAAGTCTTTATTTTTGTAAGTTCCTAAGACCTGTGGGTTGTCATGTCGTCTAGGGAGGGGGTGGATCTTTGCTATAAAGGAACCCATTTGCCATTATGTTGAGCACTCTCAACTTTTCATTAGAGATACTGAACTGTTGAAAGTCAAAATGCTATTTCAAAAGCTTAATTATTATTAAAGGTGAAGATTAAGCATAACTCTGACTGGTGTGTGATTTGCTCTCTCATCATTTGGTAATTAAGGAAATTTCCACGACAGGCTATATACAGGTGGTACCGGTACAGAGTAAATGTGGAGGCTATATACAGGGGGTACCGGTACAGAGTCAATGCGGAGGCTATATGCAGGGGGTACCGGTACAGAGTCAATGTGGAGGCTATATACAGGGGGCACCGGTACAGAGTCAATGTGCGGGGGCACCGGTTAGTTGAGGTAATATGTACATGTAGGTAGAGTTATTGAAGTGACTTTGCATAGATAATAACATACCTGTATTCCCTTACAGAGTCGCAGTATTTAACGAGGCAAGTCAGTTAAGAACAAATTTGAATTTACAATGACCACCTAACAAAAGGCAAAAGGCCTCCTTTGGGGACGGGGGGCTGGGGACAAATAAATGTAATTAAAATATAGAACAAAACACACATCATGACAAGAGCGACAACACAACACTACATAAAGAGAGACGTAATACAACAATATGGCAGCAACACATGACAACACAACACTACATAAAGAGAGACCTAAGAGAACAACATGGCAGCAACACAACATAACAACAACATGGTAGCAACAAAACATGGTACAAACATTATTGGGCACAAACAACAGCACAAAGAGCAAACTGAAAAGAGGAGCGACCCAGGGATGTGTGTGTTTTGGGGACCTTTAAACAGAATGTGACTGGCAGAACAGGTGTTGTATGTGGAGGATGAGGGCTGCAGTAGATATCTCAGATAGGGGGGAGTGAGGCCTATGAGGGTTTTATAAAAAGCATCAACCAGTGGGTCTTGTGACGGGTAGACAGAGATGACCAGTTTACAGAGAAGTATAGAGTGCAGTGATGTGTCTTATAAGGAGCATTGGTGGAAAATCTGATGGCCGAATGGTAAAGAACATCTAGCCGCTAGAGAGCACCCTTACCTGCTGATCTATAAATTATGTATCCGTAAACTAGCATGAGTAGGATGGTCATCTGAATCAGGGTTAGTTTGGCAGCTGGGATGAAAGGGGAGTGATTACGATAGAGGAAACCAAGTCTAGATTTAACTTTAGCCTGCAGCTTTGATATGTGCTGAGAGAAGGTGAGGAGGAGGGTTTATTCTCCAGGTCTTTAACCGTTTTCCAGAACTTCTTGGGGATAGACCCACAGTGAGAGAACTGCTCCGTAAAAGTAGCTAACTTTGGCCTTCCGGATAGCCTGAGTGCACTTATTTCTCATTTGCCTGAATCAGAGCCAGTCAGCCTGAGTATGCGTGTGCCGAGCCTTTCGCCAAATGGAATTCTTGAGGTGGAGTAACTCTTCAAGATCAGGGTAGAACCAGGGGCTGAACCTGTTTTTAATTCTCCTTTTCTTTATGGTGGCGTGTTTGTTGACAATACCGTCTTCAACAGAGGGGATCAAGCTGATTCTGTACCATTTTACAGAGGCCAGTTCATGAAGGAAGGCTTTCTCATTAAAGTTTTTTAGCAAGCGTCTGCTACAAATCAGGGCAGGTCGTTTCACTGAGCAGCCTTTATGAACACAGGCTGTAAAACAGTGATCACTAAGGTCATTAGAGAAAACACCAGACTGATACATATCAGGATTATTTGTGAGGATAACATCAAGGAGAGTAGCCTTTTCTGGGTGTTTGGAGTCATACTTTGTAGGATTGGTAATAATCTCAGAAAGATTTAGGGAGTCACATTTCTTTAGGACTTGGTCAGGTGGTTAAGCATGTCCCAGTTTAGGTCACCTAGCAGGACAAATTCTGACTTGGTGTAGGAGGCCAGGAGAGAGCTACAGGCCGGTGCTGATGGAGATTGATAACACCCAGCAACAGTCAACAAAGAGCTATTTGAAAGTTTAATGCTCAAAACCAGCAAATCAGATTGTTTGGGGACAGACTTGGTGGATACAACAGAGCACTGAAGGTGATCCTTGGTAAAGATTGCCACTCCACCACCTTTTGGAAGATCTGTCTTGCCGAAAAAGGTTATAACCATTAAGGTTAACATCAGTATCCAAAACACTCTTCCTTAACCACGTCTCAGTAATGACCAACACATCTGGATTGGAGCTGTGAACCCACACTTTCAATTGATCCATTTTAGGTAATAAGCTTCTAGTGTTAACGTGCAGAAAACCCAGGCTTTTACGAGAGCAGAAATCAAGGGGAGGGGAGGGGTTAGGGCTGATATTTCAGACCTTTGGAGAAATGTGTCTGTTGTTGTTGTGGATCAGAGGGGGGAAGAGGAGAACGAGGGAGGAGAAAAGGAGGAGGGAAGGAGAGGAGGGGGAGGAAGACAGGAGCTGGAGGTGAGGAGGTAAGGAGAGATGGAGGAGAGCAGGAGGAGGAGATGAGGAGGTAAGAGGAAGAGAAATGGAGGAGGAGACAAGGAGGAGGAGAGGAGAGAAGGGGGAGACAGATGGAGGTTGTGTGTGTGTTTGTGTGTCTCCATAGTGATGTATCTCTGTTCAGCGTGAGAATGGAGCTTGTTAAAAGGTTACCATAACAACCCCTCTAGCTTCTGATTGGCTGAGAGAGGAGGCCAGAGTTAGCTAAGGGGGGGGGGTGTTTACGCCACTGGCAACAGTAGTCTGCTTTTTAATATTTGTTATAGAAAGTCTGGACACCTTCCTTTTCTCTCTGAGAGACCACGTCTCCCCCACGTTTAGAGGCCACGTCTCCCCCATGTTTAGAGACCACGTCTCCCCCACGTTTAGAGACCACGTCTCCTCCATGTTTAGAGACCACGTCTCCTCCACGTTTAGAGACCACGTCTCCTCCATATTTTTGTAATTATATTTATTATGGATCCCCGTTAGTTCCTGCAAATGCAGCAGCTACTCTTCCTGGGGTTTATTATGGATCCCCATTAGTTCCTGCCAAGGCAGCAGCTACTCTTCCTGGGGTTTATTATGGATCCCCATTAGTTCCTGCCAAGGCAGCAGCTACTCTTCCTGGGGTTTATTATGGATCCCCATTAGTTCCTGCCAAGGCAGCAGCTACTCTTCCTGTGGTTTATTATGGATCCCCATTAGTTCCTGCCAAGGCAGCAGCTACTCTTCCTGGGGTTTATTATGGATCCCTATTAGTTTCTGTCAAGGCAGCAGCTACTCTTCCTGGTGTTTATTATGGATCCCCATTACTTCCTGCCAAGGCAGCAGCTACTCTTCCTGGGGTATATTATGGATCCCCATTAGTTCCTGCCCAGGAAGCAGCTACTCTTCCTGGGGTTTATTAAGGATCCCCATTAGTTCCTGCCCAGGCAGCAGCTACTCTTCCTGGGGTTTATTATGGATCCCCATTAGTTCCTGCCCAGGCAGCAGCTACTCTTCCTGGGGTTTATTAAGGATCCCCATTAGTTCCTGCCAAGGCAGTAGCTACTCTTCCTGGGGTTTTTTATGGATCCCCATTAGTTCCTGCCAAGGCAGTAGCTACTCTTCCTGGGTTTTTTTATGGATCCCCATTAGTTCCTGCCCAGGCAGCAGTTACTCTTCCTGGGGTTTGTTATGGATCCCCATTAGTTCCTGCCAAGTCAGCAGCTACTCTTCCTGGGGTTTATTATGGATCCCCATTAGTTCCTGTCAAGGCAGCAGCTACTCTTCCTGGGGTTTATTATGGATCCCCATTAGTTCCTGCCAAGGCAGCAGCTACTCTTCCTGGGGTTTATTATGGATCCCCATTAGTTCCTGCCAAGGCAGCAGCTACTCTTCCTGGGGTTTATTATGGATCCCCATTAGTTCCTGCCAAGGCAGCAGCTACTCTTCCTGGGGTTTATTATGGATCCCCATTAGTTCCTGCCAAGGCAGCAGCTACTCTTCCTGGGGTTTATTATGGATCCCTATTAGTTTCTGTCAAGGCAGCAGCTACTCTTCCTGGGGTCCAGCATTTTAAAACATTACAATACAATCATAACAAATTTCACAACACAGTAAGTGTGTGCCCTCTACTCTACTACCACATATCTATAACACAAAATCCATGTGTACATGTCTGTATAGTACGTGTGTTATCATGTTTGTGTTACTTCACAGTCCCCGCTGTTCCATAAGATGTATTCGCATCAGTTATTTGATGTGAAAACCATGTTGTCTTGGCTCTATGTAGTACTGTGCACCTCCCATAGTCTGTTCTGGACTTGGGGACTGTAAAGAGACCTCTGGTGGCATGTCTAGTGGGAGCCAGGAGAGATTGAAATGCATATTATTAATATTAGCTCTGTGTACATCCAAGGGCCAGCCGTGCTGCTGTGCTGCCCTGTTCTGAGCCATTTGTAATTTTCCTAAGTCCCTTTTTGTGGCACCTGACCACACGACTGAACAGTAGTCCAGGTGTGACAAAACTAGGGCCTGTAGTACCTGCCTTGTTGATAGTGTTGTTAAGAAGGTAGAAAGTAGGGCCTGTAGGACCTGCCTTGTTGATAGTGTTGTTAAGAAGGTAGAAAGTAGGGCCTGTAGGACCTGCCTTGTTGATAGTGCTGTTAAGAAGGTATAAACTAGGGCCTGTAGGACCTGCCTTGTTGATAGTGATGTTAAGAAGGTAGAAACTAGGGCCTGTAGGACCTGCCTTGTTGATAGTGCTGTTAAGAAGGTAGAAACTAGGACCTGTAGGACCTGCCTTGTTGATAGTGCTGTTAAGAAGGTAGAAACTATGGCCTGTAGTACCTGCCTTGTTGATAGTGTTGTTAAGAAGGTAGAAAGTAGGGCCTGTAGGACCTGCCTTGTTGATAGTGCTGTTAAGAAGGTAGAAACTAGGGCCTCTAGGACCTGCCTTGTTGATAGTGTTGTTAAGAAGGTAGAAACTATAGCCTGTAGGACCTGCCTTGTTGATAGTGCTGTTAAGAAGGTAGAAACTAGGGCCTGTAGGACCTGCCTTGTTGATAGTGCTGTTAAGAAGGTAGAAACTATGGCCTGTAGGACCTGCCTTGTTGATAGTGCTGTTAAGAAGGTAGAAACTATAGCCTGTAGGACCTGCCTTGTGGATAGTGCTGTTAAGAAGGTAGAAACTAGGGCCTGTTGGACCTGCCTTGTTGATAGTGTTGATAAGAAGGTAGAAACTAGGGCCTGTAGAACCTGCCTTGTTGATAGTGTTGTTAAGAAGGTAGAAACTAGGGCCTGTTGGACCTGCCTTGTTGATAGTGTTGTTAAGAAGGTAGAGCAACGCTTTATTATGGACAGACTTCTCCCCATCTTAGCTACTGTTGCATCAATATGTTTTGTCCATGACAGTTTACAATCCAGGGAAACTCCAAGCAGTTTAGTCACCTCAAATTGCTCAATTTCCACATTATGCATTACAACATTTAGTTGAGGTTTAGTGAATGATTTGTCCCAAATACAATGCTTTTAGTTGTTGAAATATTGAACTAAATGAACCATGTCTCTCCCTGTCTGTGTGTAGGTAGGTTCCGTCTGATAGATGAAGACAGAGACGTTAGGGACCCCATCCAGTATTTCTCCTCGGTGGAGGAAGTGGCCGGAATGTTCCCTGACCGTGTCTTCGCCATGGAAACTATCAGCTTCACTGTCAAGGTCAGGGGTGAAGGAGCTTCAGTCAGCTCTACGCTGTCTATTTTAGCTATACATCACAAACCCTGCTCTGTGTGTGTGTGTGTGTGTGTGTGTGTGTGTGTCTGTGTGTGTGTGTGTGTGTTGTGTGTGTGTGTGTGTGTGTGTGTGTGTGTGTGTGTGTGTGTGTGTGTGTGTGTGTGTGTGTGTGTGTGTGTGTGTGTGTGTGTGTGTGTGTGTGTGTGTGTGTGTGTGTGTGTGTGTGTGTGTGTGTGTGTGTGTGTGTGTGTGTGTGTGTGTGTGTAGGTTCTGTCAGGGGAGTTCAGTGAGGACAGTGAGTCATACAGTGTGGTGCTGCAGCCTGGTGATGAGCTGTCACTCACGGGAAAGGCAGAGTTTCTCACAGCCACGCCCACCACGGAGAAGACTGGACTGAGCGCGCTCCTGAGACGCCTGGGGAAGACCCCCCGCAGTAAGACCCACACACCACTCCACACCCTGAGCTCTCTCTCTGTTTCACACCACACCCTGAGCTCTCACTCTGTTTCACACCACACCCTGAGCTCTCTCTCTGTTTCACACCACACCCTGAGCTCTCTCTCTGTTTCATACCACACCCTGAGCTCTCTCTCTGTTTCATACCACACCCTGAGCTCTCTCTCTGTTTCACACCACACCCTGAGCTCTCTCTCTGTTTCATACCACACCCTGAGCTCTCTCTCTGTTTCATACCACACCCTGAGCTCTCTCTCTGTTTCATACCACACCCTGAGCTCTCTCTCTACTTCACACCACACCCTGAGCTCTCTCTCTGTTTCACACCACACCCTGAGCTCTCTCTCTCTGTTTCACACCACACCCTGAGCTCTCTCTCTGTTTCATACCACACCCTGAGCTCTCTCTCTCTGTTTCACACCACACCCTGAGCTCTCTCTCTGTTTCACACCACACCCTGAGCTCTCACTCTGTTTCACACCACACCCTGAGCTCTCACTTTGTTTCAGGTAAAACTCCATGTCTGGTGTGTATGAACCATCGGACCAATCAGAGCATCTCTCTGCCCTTCGCCTGCCGAGGACGGTTCTGCACGCGCTCCCCTCTGGAGCAGGGCATGCTGGGAGCTGACCACACGGTGCGCAGCATCATCGAAAGGGTCCGACTTCCTGTTAATGTTACCGTGCCGACCAGACCACCACGGAACCCCTACGACCGCCACGTGGTGAGACATCAAATCAAATGTTATTTGTCACATGCTTTGTAAACAACAGGTGGAGACTAACAGTGAAATGCTTACTTACGGGCCCTTCCCAACAATGCAGAGAGAAAGAGTGTTGAGAAAAGTAATAACACTTAACATTATCTTGGCTACATGGGGAACCAGTAACGAGCGTATGTGAAGAGTCAATGCAAATGGTCCTGTTAACTATTTAACTAACTATTTAGCAGTCTTATGGCTTGTGGTTAGAAGTTGTTCAGGCTCCTGTTGGTTTCAGCTTGCCATGCGGTAGCAGAGATAACTGTCTATGGCTGGTGTCTGGAGTCTTTGACAATTTTTAGGGCCTTGGTCTGACACAGTGTGTTATATAGGTCCTAGATGGCAGGGAGCTTGGCCCCAGTGATGGACTGGGCCGTATACACTACCCTCTGTAGTGCCTTGTGGTCGAAGTGGTGATGCAACCAGCCAATATTCTCCAAAAATGTCTTCTTCAACTTAAAAAGTAGCTACAAATATTTTAATGTAAAAAAAAACATAAAATAAATAGTTTAAACCATGACGTTATTGAAAAACCATCTGTGGCTATTTCCAAATACCTGGTATACAGTATACTGCCCAAGACTAGTTTGGACCATGATAGATCCTTAGTGATATGGACTCTCAGCCCGCTCCACTACAGTCCCGTTGATGTGGATGGGGGTTGCTCGGCCCTCCATTTTCTGTAGTCCACAATCAGCTCCTTTGTCTTGCTGACGTTGAGGGAGAGGTTGTTGTCCTGGCACCACATAGCCAGGTCTCTGATCTTCTCCCTATAGGCTGTCTCATCGTTGTCGGTGATCAGGCCTACCACTGTTGGGTCGTCAGCAAACGTAATGATGGTGTTGGAGTCGTGCCTGGCCACGCAGTCGTGGGTGAACAGGGAGTACAGGAGGGGACTAAGTACATACCCCTGAAGGGCCCCAGTGTTGAGGATCATCGTGGTGGATGTGTTGTTGCCTGCCCTCACCACCGCCCTCACTCACTCACTGTCAGGAAGTCCAGGATCCAGTTGCAGAGGTATGTGTTTAGTCCCAGGATCCTTAGCTTAGTGATGCGCTTTGAGGGCACTATGGTGTTGAACGCTGAGCTGTAGTCAATGAACAGCATTATTACATAGGTGTTCCTTTTGTCCAGGTGGGAAAGGGCAGTGTTGAATGCAATAGAGACTGATTCATCTGTGGATCTCTTTGGGCGTTATGCAAATTGGAGTGGGTCTAGGGTTTCTGGGTTAATGGTGTTGATGTGAGACATGACCAGCATTTCAAAGCACTTCATGGCAACAGACGTGAGTGCTACGGGTCGGTCGTCATTTAGGCAGGTTACCTTAGTGTTCTTGGGCACAGGGACTATGGTGGTCTGCTTGAAACATGTTGGTATTACAGACTCAGATAGGGAGAGGTTAAAAATGTCAGTGAAGACACTTGCCAGCTAGTCAGTGCCCTGAGTACACATCCTGGTAACCCATCTGGTCCCAAGGCCTTGTGAATGTTTTTGGAGAGCGTGGCCGATGATAACGTGTTCTGTACTGTAGAGGACTAACTGTGTTCTGTACTGTAGGGGTTTAACTGTGTAACTCTGTTCTGTACTGTAGGTGACTAACTGTGTAACTGTGTTCTGTACTGTAGGGGACTAACTGTGTAACTGTGTTCTGTACTGTAGGGGACTAACTGTGTTCTGTACTGTAGGGGACTAACTGTGTTCTGTACTGTAGGGGACTAACTGTGTAACTGTGTTCTGTACTGTAGGTGACTAACTGTGTTCTGTACTGTAGGTGACTAAATGTGTAACTGTGTTCTGTACTGTAGGTTTCTAACTGTGTTCTGTACTGTAGATGACTAACTGTGTTCTGTACTGTAGGTGACTAACTGTTCTGTACTGAAGATGAACAACTGTGTTCTGTACTGTAGGTGACTAACTGTGTTCTGTACTGTAGGTGACTAACTGTGTAACTGTGTTCTGTACTGTAGATGACTAACTGTTCTGTACTGAAGATGAACAACTGTGTTCTGTAATGTAGGTGACTGTGTTCTGTTCTGTAGATGACTAACTGTGTTCTGTACTGTAGGTGACTAACTGTGTTCTGTACTGTAGGTTTCTAACTGTGTAACTGTGTTCTGTACTGTAGATGACTAACTGTTCTGTACTGAAGATGAACAACTGTGTTCTGTAATGTAGGTGACTGTGTTCTGTTCTGTAGATGACTAACTGTGTTCTGTACTGTAGGTGACTAACTGTGTAACTGTGTGTTCTGTACTGTAGGTGACTAACTGTGTAACTGTGTTCTATACTGTAGGTGACTAACTGTGCTCTGTACTGTAGATGACTAATTGTGTTTTGTACTGTAGGTGACAAACTGTGTTCTGTACTGTAGGTGACTAACTGTGTAACTGTGTGTTATGTACTGTAGGTGACTAACTGTGTAACTGTGTGTTCTGTACTGTAGATAACTAACTGTGTTATGTACTGTAGGTGACAAACTGTGTTCTGTACTGTAGATGACTAACTGTGTTCTGTACTGTAGGTGACAAACTGTGTTCTGTACTGTAGGTGACTAACTGTGTAACTGTCTGTTCTGTACTGTAGGTGACTAACTGTGTTCTGTACTGTAGCTGACAAATTGTGTAACTGTGTGTTCTGTACTCTAGGTGACTAACTGAGTTCTGTACTGCAGGTGACTAACTGTGTAACTGTGTGTTATGTACTGTAGGTGACTAACTGTGTAACTGTGTGTTCTGTCCTGTAGGTGACTAACTGTGTTCTGTACTGTAGATGACTAACTGTGTTCTGTACTGTAGGTGACTAACTGTGTAACTGTGTGTTCTGTCCTGTAGATGACTAAATGTGTTCTGTAATGTAGGTGACAAACTGTGTAACTGTGTGTTCTGTACTCTAGGTGACTAACTGTGTTCTGTACTGTAGGTGAATAACTGTGTTCTCTACTGTAGGTGACTAACTGTGTTCTGTACTGTAGGTGACTAACTGTGTAACTGTGTGTTCTGTACAATAGGTGACTAACTGTGTTCTGTACTGTAGGTGACTAACTGTGTTCTGTACTGTAGGTGACTAACTGTGTTCTGTACTGTAGGTGACTAACTGTGTTCTGTACTGTAAGTGACAAACTGTGTTCTGTACTGTAGGTGACTAACTGTGTAACTGTGTTCTGTACTGTAGGTGACTAACTGTGTTCTGTACTGTAGGTGACTAACTGTGTTCTGTACTGTAGGTGACTAACTGTGTTCTGTACTGTAGGTGACTAACTGTGTTCTGTACTGTAGGTGACAAACTGTGTAACTGTGTGTTCTGTACTCTAGGTGACTAACTGTGTTCTGTACTGTAGGTGACTAACTGTGTAACTGTGTGTTCTGTACTGTAGGTGACTAACTGTGTAACTGTGTGTTCTGTACTGTAGGGGACTAACTGTGTAACTGTGTGTAGATAACTAACTGTGTGTTCTGTCCTGTAGATGACTAACTGTGTTCTTTACTGTAGGTGACTAACTGTGTTCTGTACCGTAGGTGACTAACTATGTTTTGTACTCTAGGTGACTAACTGTGTTTTGTACTCTATGTGACTAACTGTGTAACTGTGTTCTGTACTGTAGGTGACTAACTGTGTTCTGTACTGTAGGTGACTAACTGTGTTCTGTACTGTAGGTGACAAACTGTGTAACTGTGTGTTCTGTACTGTAGCTGACTAACTGTGTAAATGTGTGTTCTGTACTGTAGGGGACTAACTGTGTAACTGTGTGTTCTGTACTGTAGGTGACTAACTGTGTAACTGTGTTCTGTACTGTAGGTGACTAACTGTGTTCTGTACTGTAGGTGACTAACTGTGTTCTGTCCTGTAGATGACTAACTGTGTTCTGTACCGTAGGTGACTAACTGTGTTTTGTACTCTAGGTGACTAACTGTGTTTTGTACTCTAGGTGACTAACTGTGTAACTGTGTTCTGTACTGTAGGTGACTAACTGTGTTCTGTACTGTAGGTGACTAACTGCGTCCTGTACTGTAGGTGAATAACTGTGTTCTGTACTGTAGGTGACTAACTGTGCAACTGTGTGTTCTGTACTGTAGGGGACTAACTGTGTAACTGTGTGTTCTGTACTGTAGGTGACTAACTGTGTTCTGTACTATAAGTGACTAACTGTGTTCTGTACTGTAGGTGACTAACTGTGTAACTGTGTTCTGTACTGTAGGTGACTAACTGTGTAACTGTGTGTTTTGTACTGTAGATGACTAACTGTGTAACTGTGTGTTCTGTCCTGTAGATGACTAACTGTGTTCTGTACTGTAGGTGACTAGCTGTGTTCTGTACTGTAAGTGACTAATTGTGTTCTGTACTGTAGATAACTAACTGTGTAACTGTGTGTTCTGTCCTGTAGATGACTAACTGTGTTCTGTACTCTAGGTGACTAGCTGTGTTCTGTACTGTAAGTGACTAACTGTGTTCTGTACTGTAGGTGACTAACTGTGTAACTGTGTTCTGTACTGTAGGTGACTAACTGTGTTCTGTACTGTAGGTGACTAACTGTGTTCTGTACTGTAGGTGACTAACTGTGTTCTGTACTGTAGGTGACTAACTGTGTTCTGTACTGTAGGTGACAAACTGTGTAACTGTGTGTTCTGTACTCTAGGTGACTAACTGTGTTCTGTACTGTAGGTGACTAACTGTGTAACTGTGTGTTCTGTACTGTAGGTGACTAACTGTGTAACTGTGTGTTCTGTACTGTAGGGGACTAACTGTGTAACTGTGTGTAGATAACTAACTGTGTGTTCTGTCCTGTAGATGACTAACTGTGTTCTTTACTGTAGGTGACTAACTGTGTTCTGTACCGTAGGTGACTAACTATGTTTTGTACTCTAGGTGACTAACTGTGTTTTGTACTCTATGTGACTAACTGTGTAACTGTGTTCTGTACTGTAGGTGACTAACTGTGTTCTGTACTGTAGGTGACTAACTGTGTTCTGTACTGTAGGTGACAAACTGTGTAACTGTGTGTTCTGTACTGTAGCTGACTAACTGTGTAAATGTGTGTTCTGTACTGTAGGGGACTAACTGTGTAACTGTGTGTTCTGTACTGTAGGTGACTAACTGTGTAACTGTGTTCTGTACTGTAGGTGACTAACTGTGTTCTGTACTGTAGGTGACTAACTGTGTTCTGTCCTGTAGATGACTAACTGTGTTCTGTACCGTAGGTGACTAACTGTGTTTTGTACTCTAGGTGACTAACTGTGTTTTGTACTCTAGGTGACTAACTGTGTAACTGTGTTCTGTACTGTAGGTGACTAACTGTGTTCTGTACTGTAGGTGACTAACTGCGTCCTGTACTGTAGGTGAATAACTGTGTTCTGTACTGTAGGTGACTAACTGTGCAACTGTGTGTTCTGTACTGTAGGGGACTAACTGTGTAACTGTGTGTTCTGTACTGTAGGTGACTAACTGTGTTCTGTACTATAAGTGACTAACTGTGTTCTGTACTGTAGGTGACTAACTGTGTAACTGTGTTCTGTACTGTAGGTGACTAACTGTGTAACTGTGTGTTTTGTACTGTAGATGACTAACTGTGTAACTGTGTGTTCTGTCCTGTAGATGACTAACTGTGTTCTGTACTGTAGGTGACTAGCTGTGTTCTGTACTGTAAGTGACTAATTGTGTTCTGTACTGTAGATAACTAACTGTGTAACTGTGTGTTCTGTCCTGTAGATGACTAACTGTGTTCTGTACTCTAGGTGACTAGCTGTGTTCTGTACTGTAAGTGACTAACTGTGTTCTGTACTGTAGGTGACTAACTGTGTAACTGTTTGTTTTGTACTGTAGGTGACTAACTGTGTTCTGTACTGTAGATGACAAACCGTGTTCTGTACTGTAGGTGACTAACTGTGTAACTGTGTTCTGTACTGTAGGTGACTAACTGTGTTCTGTACTGTAGGTGACTAACTGTGTTCTGTACTGTAGGTGACTAACTGTGTTCTGTACTGTAGGTGACAAACTGTGTAACTGTGTGTTCTGTACTCTAGGTGACTAACTGTGTTCTGTACTGTAGGTGACTAACTGTGTTCTGTACTGTAGGTGACTAACTGTGTTCTGTACTGTAGGTGACAAACTGTGTAACTGTGTGTTCTGTACTCTAGGTGACTAACTGTGTAACTGTGTGTTCTGTACTGTAGGGGACTAACTGTGTAACTGTGTGTAGATAACTAACTGTGTAACTGTGTGTTCTGTCCTGTAGATGACTAACTGTGTTCTTTACTGTAGGTGACTAACTGTGTTCTGTACCGTAGGTGACTAACTGTGTTTTGTACTCTAGGTGACTAACTGTGTTTTGTACTCTAGGTGACTAACTGTGTAACTGTGTTCTGTACTGTAGGTGACTAACTGTGTTCTGTACTGTAGGTGAATAACTCTATTCTGTACTGTAGGTGACAAACTGTGTAACTGTGTGTTCTGTACTGTAGCTGACTAACTGTGTAAATGTGTGTTCTGTACTGTAGGGGACTAACTGTGTAACTGTGTGTTCTGTACTGTAGGTGATTAACTGTGTAACTGTGTTCTGTACTGTAGGTGACTAACTGTGTTCTGTACTGTAGGTGACAAACTGTGTAACTGTGTGTTCTGTACTCTAGGTGACTAACTGTGTTCTGTACTGTAGGTGAATAACTGTGTTCTCTACTGTAGGTGACTAACTGTGTTCTGTCCTGTAGATGACTAACTGTGTTCTTTACTGTAGGTGACTAACTGTGTTCTGTACCGTAGGTGACTAACTGTGTTTTGTACTCTAGGTGACTAACTGTGTTTTGTACTCTAGGTGACTAACTGTGTAACTGTGTTCTGTACTGTAGGTGACTAACTGTGTTCTGTACTGTAGGTGACTAACTGCGTCCTGTACTGTAGGTGACTAACTGTGTTCTGTACTGTAGGTGACTAACTGTGCAACTGTGTGTTCTGTACTGTAGGTGACTAACTGTGTTCTGTACTATAAGTGACTAACTGTGTTCTGTACTGTAGGTGACTAACTGTGTAACTGTGTTCTGTACTGTAGGTGACTAACTGTGTAACTGTGTGTTTTGTACTGTAGATGACTAACTGTGTAACTGTCTGTTCTGTACTGTAGATAACTAACTGTGTAACTGTGTGTTCTGTCCTGTAGATGACTAACTGTGTTCTGTACTGTAGGTGACTAGCTGTGTTCTGTACTGTAAGTGACTAATTGTGTTCTGTACTGTAGATAACTAACTGTGTAACTGTGTGTTCTGTCCTGTAGATGACTAACTGTGTTCTGTACTCTAGGTGACTAGCTGTGTTCTGTACTGTAAGTGACTAACTGTGTTCTGTACTGTAGGTGACTAACTGTGTAACTGTGTTCTGTACTGTAGGTGACTAACTGTGTAACTGTTTGTTTTGTACTGTAGGTGACTAACTGTGTTCTGTACTGTAAGTGACAAACCGTGTTCTGTACTGTAGGTGACTAACTGTGTGACTGTGTGTTCTGTACTGTAGATAACTAACTGTGTAACTGTGTGTTCTGTCCTGTAGATGACTAACTGTGTTCTGTACTGTAGGTGACTAACTGTGTTCTGTACTGTAGGTGACTAACTGTGTAACTGTGTGTTCTGTACTGTAAATGACTAACTGTGTTCTGTACTGTAGGGGACTAACTGTGTTCTGTACTGTAGGTGACTAACTGTGTTCTGTACTGTAGATGACTAATTGTGTTCTATACTGTAGGGGACTAACTGTGTAACTGTGTTCTGTACTGTAGGTGACTAACTGTGTTCTGTACTGTAGGTAACTAACTGTGTTCGGTACTGTAGGTGACTAACTGTGTAACTGTGCCCTGTACTGTAGGTGACTAACTGTGTGATTCTGTCTGACTCCAGGTGAGAGAGGGGCATCGCTACAAGCTTTTGAACATTGTCAGTAAGACAGTGGTGTTGTGTCTCGTCGTACGGCCAATACAACTGGTTCCCTCCCACTTCCTGTTGCTACGCTGCATGCCGCGCTTCTCTGTGGCTACGCCCTCGGCAACTACAGACAGCCTGTTGCTACGGCAACATGCCAGCTTCGACCCTGATGGGTACAGTCGAGCCGTCCGTGAGACACGTCCAGAACTCAGCGAGGAGAGAGTGTGTGTGAGCGAGGACGGTGTGTGTGTGAGCCCGCGGAGGGGAGGTGTGTGTGTGTCAGCTCAGGACTCTCAGCTGCTGTCCGTGTGTGTGTTCGCTGGGGGCGGAGTTACAGACAACGTCAGCCAATCGCAACGCTGCAGAGACTCTCTAGGGGAGGGGACAGAGTACCTCTCTCCCAATTGGACAGAGGCTGAGCTGCAGACCAGTGAAGAGATCCCCTACGAGGAACTGTGGACCAATCAGACTGCAGAGGGCCTGGGGAAGTCAGAGCCAAACCGCATCTCCGTCCATTCCTCTTCCTCTTTGGATGGATTGCTGGGGACTGCCCGCCTCGCCATGGTGACAAGAGTATCAACCCCGCCCCCTGTACCTCCAAAATCAGACGCAGTGAGTCTCTCCCATAGAGATACCTAGAGAGCACCTCTCCTATCTATACTATATTGATACCTAGAGAGCACCTCTCTGTCTATACCAGAGAGAGGAGAGATGCTCTCTCTAGTATATCTATACCATAGAGATTCCCTCTCCTAACTATACCATAGAGATTCCTAGAGAGCACCTCTCCTATCTATTCCGTGATACCCTTGCCTATCTAAATCATAGAGATACCTAGAGAGCACCTCTCCTATCTATACTATATTGATACCTAAAGAGCACCTCTCCGTCTATACCAGAGATAGGAGAGGTGCTCTCTGTAGTATATCTATACCATAGAGATTCCCTCTCCTATCTATACCATAGAGATTCCTAGAGAGCACCTCTCCTATCTATACCGTGATACCCTCACCTATCTAAATCATAGAGATACCTAGAGAGCACCTCTCCTATCTATACTATATTGATACCTAGAGAGCACCTCTCCGTCTATACCAGAGAGAGGAGAGGTGCTCTCTCTAGTATATCTATACCATAGAGATACCCTCGCCTATCTATATCATAGAGATACCTAGAGAGCACCTCTCCTATCTATACCATAGAGATAGGCCCGTTCTTCTCTTCTCCTCTCCCCTGCTACTCTTCCCGGGTCCTTAGTGTACAAGAAAAAGTAGTGCACTATGTTTTCTGTCAACATACCTGTTGAAATAATGGTTAAAAACAACTCTAAGGGGTGGGGCCCTATGAAATCTGTATTTACTTTTTTTACAAATAATGTTTTCCATTCCCCCCCCCCCCCCGGTTTTAAATTTGTATTTGTTTTTCATAGAGAAACAACGGTGGTCTGAGTTTTTTTCAATGCTTACATCATATTAAATACCTTATTTTTTATGTTTGGAAGAAAACTAACAAATGTCGACCCCCCCCCCCTCCCATTGTGCATCTAGCAAGTGAGGAATGTGCTGTCTAACTTGCCGGTCTAGTGATGGTTCTGGACTGCTGCTGCTCATTTCATGGCAACATTTGCAAATAATAGATACAAATTATGTACTTCTGCCAGGTGAGCCTACTTTGCAGTTAACATTTCAAGATGCACTATGCAAAAACAATTGTAAAAAAGACGCAAAAACAAATCTTAAGAACGGGATGCATAGAAATTGCTCACATAGAACAGATCTACCACTTCTTAGACTTGCTTTAAATGATAATGACAGATCTATAACATACATTTTTATGTGAATTTGGTTGGGTTGCCCAAATAGGGACATATTGCAGCTTTAATTGGGAAGGTTTTGGGGAAAGTATTTCTACCTAGTCTAGTATTACATAGATACATTACTATACATACATAGTCTAGTATCTAGTATTTCTGTCAACCCACAAGACGGTTATCACATCAACTTGCTTCACATGGAGTAATAGACAAACACGCGCACCACACAGAAAGACAGGGGCAATATTATTGGAAATTAATTGGTAGATATTGTGTTCGTTTTTTGGCTTTTTAAACCAATAGTGGCTAACCAGCGGTTGGATAATGTCAGTGTTTCCTAGATTAGATAGTAGCTGGGAGCTTGCGGTGTCTGATACTTGTGAGATTTGTTTATGACGGTTTGCGGTGGAACACGTGAAAATTGCATGTACAGTGCCTTGCGAAAGTAATCGGCCCCCTTGAACTTTGCGACCTTTTGCCACATTTCAGGCTTCAAACATAAAGATATAAAACTGTATTTTTTTGTGAAGAATCAACAACAAGTGGGACACAATCATGAAGTGGAACGACATTTATTGGATACTTCAAACTTTTTTAACAAATCAAAAACTGAAAAATTGGGCGTGCAAAATTATTCAGCCCCTTTACTTTCAGTGCAGCAAACTCTCTCCAGAAGTTCAGTGAGTATCTCTGAATGATCCAATGTTGACCTAAATGACTAATGATGATAAATACAATCCACCTGTGTGTAATCAAGTCTCCGTATAAATGCACCTGCACTGTGATAGTCTCAGAGGTCCGTTAAAAGCGCAGAGAGCATCATGAAGAACAAGGAACACACCAGGCAGGTCCGAGATACTGTTGTGAAGAAGTTTAAAGCCGGATTTGGATACAAAAAGATTTCCCAAGCTTTAAACATCCCAAGGAGCACTGTGCAAGCGATAATATTGAAATGGAAGGAGTATCAGACCACTGCAAATCTACCAAGACCTGGCCGTCCCTCTAAACCTTCAGCTCATACAAGGAGAAGACTGATCAGAGATGCAGCCAAGAGACCCATGATCACTCTGGATGAACTGCAGAGATCTACAGCTGAGGTGGGAGACTCTGTCCATAGGACAACAATCAGTCGTATATTGCACAAATCTGGCCTTTATGGAAGAGTGGCAAGAAGAAAGCCATTTCTTAAAGATATCCATAAAAAGTGTTGTTTAAAGTTTGCCACAAGCCACCTGGGAGACACACCAAACATGTGGAAGAAGGTGCTCTGGTCAGACGAAACCAAAATTGAACTTTTTGGCAACAATGCAAAACGTTATGTTTGGCGTAAAAGCAACACAGCTGAACACACCATCCCCACTGTCAAACATGGTGGTGGCAGCATCATGGTTTGGGCCTGCTTTTCTTCAGCAGGGACAGGGAAGATGGTTAAAATTGATGGGAAGATGGATGGAGCCAAATACAGGACCATTCTGGAAGAAAACCTGATGGAGTCTGCAAAAGACCTGAGACTGGGACGGAGATTTGTCTTCCAACAAGACAATGATCCAAAACATAAAGCAAAATCTACAATGGAATGGTTCAAAAATAAACATATCCAGGGGTTAGAATGGCCAAGTCAAAGTCCAGACCTGAATCCAACCGAGAATCTGTGGAAAGAACTGAAAACTGCTGTTCACAAATGCTCTCCATCCAACCTCACTGAGCTCGAGCTGTTTTGCAAGGAGGAATGGGAAAAAATGTCAGTCTCTCGATGTGCAAAACTGATAGAGACATGCCCCAAGCGACTTACAGCTGTAATCGCAGCAAAAGGTGGCGCTACAAAGTATTAACTTAAGGGGGCTGAATAATTTTGCACGCCCAATTTTTCAGTTTTTGATTTGTTAAAAAAGTTTGAAATATCCAATAAATGAGTTCCACTTCATGATTGTGTCCCACTTGTTGTTGATTCTTCACAAAAAAATACAGTTCTATATCTTTATGTTTGAAGCCTGAAATGTGGCAAAAGGTCGCAAAGTTCAAGGGGGCCGAATACTTTCGCAAGGCACTGTACTTTCAGAATTGTTTGGGGAGCTACTTATAGGTGGGCTGCGAGCTATTGGTAGCTGGCGATCAACCTTTTGGAGACCCCTGCCATAGAGATACCTAGAGAGCCCCACCTATCTATACCATACAGATACCCTCTCCTATCTATGCCATAGAGATACCTAGAGAGCACCTCTCCTATCTATGCCATAGAGATACCTAGAGAGCACCTCTCCTATCTATGCCACAGAGATACCTAGAGAGCACCTCTCCTATCTGTGACAGCATGGGCAGCACCAATGAGGGATGTCTCCATTTGTAAGTAGTCCACTGGGTGGGACATCCCATAGGTTAAGGAAGAACAGAATTCCATCCAGGTCATTAGGAGAATGAAGGCGATTCAGGTCATTAGGAGGGATCAGCCAATGAATGACGGCGATTCAGGTCATTAGGAGGGATCAGCCAATGAATGAAGGCGATTCAGGTCATTAGGAGGGATGAAGGAGATTATCAATTGTTTTGCTCAAATCCTCGCGTCCTCTCCTTCTTTTGATTAAGGTCAAAGGTAATCGAGGAGCGGAAACCGTTGTGCTTGTATGAAATGACTCTCCTACATTTTAGCACGTCATCAATCAAATTATGTTTACTATTTGATTATTCAACAGTTTTACCCCATTTACCTGTTTTAGAATTGATAGTTACGACCTTGCCTCAGTGCAGCAACTCGGTAGAGGTGAAGATCAGGACGTGCAGGCACCCGGTCTGCCAAACCCTCCCCGGGCGGTGCTCCCGGTCATGGCCGGCTGTGACACCGCCTGGGAGGCCCAAATGATGTTTACAGGGTTGGAATCACATTTATATGTGTTGTGTAAAAAAATAAATAATAATAGTTGTGCCAGACATTTTATAGATAAAAAGATTACTTGCGTATCGTTTTTAAACATACTTTTTTCCTCCGAGAAAACAACAGGGGGGTGTAGCTGGCCTCGGTAGGATCCTCGGTAGGGGCCTCTGTAGGAGCCTCGGTAGAAGCCTTGGCCAGAGTCTTGGTAGGAGCCTCGGCCGGAGCCTCGGTAGGAGTCGTGGTAGGAGTCTTGGTAGGAGCCTCGGTAGGAGCCTCGGCAGGAGCCTCGGTAGGAGCCTCGGTAGGAGCCTCGGTAGGAGCCTCGGTAGGAACCTCGGTTGGAGGATGTTGAAGCTGCAATATGTAACGTTTTGGACAATCTCACCAAATTCACATAGAAAGCAAGTCTAAGAAAAGGCATATCTGTTCTATGTGTGCTATTTCTATACTTCCCGTGCTTAAGTTTAGTTTGTACCTGTTCAGACAACACCCTCCAGGTGGCAGTAAATCATCAACCTTGGGTTCATACCTGTTCAGACAACACAGTTTGTCTTCCGACTGTCAGAAGTAGAAGATGAAATTTCAAAATGGTGGAAACCCTTAATGGTGCTGTTCATGCTAAATCTGGCTTTGTGTCAGAAAAGCCCTCTATCCATCTTCATGCTAAAGTTGGTTTGGTGTAAAAAAAAGCCCTCTATTCCCCCTCCCCCCCTCCCCCCACTCTCTCTCTCTCTCTCTCTCCATCTGGTTGTTAAACTCAGGATGAGACTGAATTATTGATACACACTTACTGGAATTGGTCACACACACTCACTCTGTGTGTTTCAAATCAAACTTTATTATTCACATGCGCAGAATACAAGAAGTGTAGACCTTACCGTGAAATGCTGATTTACAAGCTCCTAACCAACAATGCAGTGTGTATGCTGAAGAGTGTGTTTCAGGAGTGAAAGGTTGAGAGTGACATTTACCAGCATGCCAACACACACACACACACACACACACACACACACACACACACATTCCTTGCACATTCCTCTGGAAATTCTTCAGACTCTATAGAAACCACTCTGTGTGTGGTTGTGTGTGTAGGTGAGAGAAGAGTGCAGGTTCCTGATCGCTCCTCCAGTTCCTCCTCGATGCTGTAAAGGAGACTCCTCCCCTTCCTGTCCAAGCCCCACCCCCAGTCCACCGGTCCCGCCCCGCTTCCCTCAGACACATCTCTCCTATTACTCTTCTGGACCACCCAACAGGTACACACACACACACACACACACACACACACACACACACACACACACACACACACACACACACACACACACACACACACACACACACACACACTAACCATATCCCTCTCTCTCATCCTTCCCTCTCTCTCTAGTTGTTCTGTCTCTCCTCCAGACTCATCTATCTACTGTTATCCATGTTCCTGGACTGACCCCTTCCACATCAGCCCTGAGCCAATCCCTGCTCTCCCTGCTGACAGCTTGGCCAATCCCCAGCCAGCGCAGGCCACCTGGGTGGAGCCGTGGAGCTATAATTCCTCCTCCTTCTCCCGGCTGAGGCTTCCGCCCCCTCAGAGTCGATTCGCTCCCTTCGGAGCACTTAACCCCTTTAACCGCCCTAGTCCCTCCCCCTGCCCTTCCCCAGAGCCTATACCAGCCAATCAGACAGCAGAGCTCTCCAGAGGCGCCGAGGGAGGCGGGACATGTGAGGGGTCGACTCCGCCTAGTGACCCTGCCTGGCGCCCGCCCACTGACCTGTCTGCCCTCTCATTGGAGGAGGTGTCTGCCAGTCTGAGGTTCATTGGCCTATCAGAGGCAGCGGTGGGCGTGTTCCAGAGAGAGCGCGTTGACGGTAGCCTCCTGGTTCAGCTCGACGAGGAGACCCTGTCACATGACTTCCATCTCAGCCGATTGCACGTCACCAAGATCACACAGTTCATACAGGGTTGGAGGCCCAAGATTTAACACCTATTGTGACACTGTCACAAGGTGTTTATCACAACATTGGAAGCTGCTGATTGGAGGACGGCTCATAAAAATGGCTGGAATGGAAACCATGTGTTTGACGTACTTGATAGCATTCCACTCCAGCCTTTACCACGAGCCCATCCTCCCCGATTACGGTGCCACCAACCTCCTGTGCGATATACATAAAGGACGAAGGCAAGGTTTGCTATTTTGATGAAGTACTGTAAAGCCGCTCGAGGCGAAGGTTGCCCCTAACTGAAACACTACAGATAAACACTACAGATAAAAAGATAAGATAAGATACAGATAAGGAAATTGTCAGATCAATAAATAGTTTCTCACTATTCCATCTGTGTTGGATTGTCTTTCGACTCCACCAGGCGGCCTTGCCGTCTACTCCACCAGGCGGCCTTGTCGTCTACTCCACCAGGCGGCCTTGTCGTCTACTCCACCAGGCGGCCTTGTCGTCTACTCCACCAGGCGGCCTTGCCGTCTACTCCACCAGGCGGCCTTGCCGTCTACTCCACCTTGTCGTCTACTCCACCAGGCAGCCTTGCCGTCTACTCCACCTTGTCGTCTACTCCACCAGGCGGCCTTGTCGTCTACTCCACCAGGCGGCCTTGTCGTCTACTCCACCATGTCGTCTACTCCACCAGGCGGCCTTGCCGTCTACTCCACCTTGTCGTCTACTCCACCTTGTCGTCTACTCCATGTCGTCTACTCCACCAGGCGGCCTTGCCGTCTACTCCACCAGGCGGCCTTGCCGTCTACTCCACCAGGCGGCCTTGTCGTCTACTCCACCTTGTCGTCTACTCCACCAGGCGGCCTTGCCGTCTACTCCACCAGGCGGCCTTGTCGTCTACTCCACCAGGCGGCCTTGTCGTCTACTCCACCTTGTCGTCTACTCCACCATGTCGTCTACTCCACCAGGCGGCCTTGCCGTCTACTCCACCTTGTCGTCTACTCCACCATGTCGTCTACTCCACCAGGCGGCCTTGCCGTCTACTCCACCTTGCCGTCTACTCCACCTTGTCGTCTACTCCACCATGTCGTCTACTCCACCAGGCAGCCTTGCCGTCTACTCCACCAGGCGGCCTTGCCGTCTACTCCACCAGGCGGCCTTGTCGTCTACTCCACCAGGCGGCCTTGTCGTCTACTCCACCTTGTCGTCTACTCCACCTTGTCGTCTACTCCACCAGGCAGCCTTGCCGTCTACTCCACCAGGCGGCCTTGCCGTCTACTCCACCAGGCGGCCTTGCCGTCTACTCCACCAGGCGGCCTTGTCGTCTACTCCACCAGGCGGCCTTGTCGTCTACTCCACCTTGTCGTCTACTCCACCATGTCGTCTACTCCACCAGGCGGCCTTGCCGTCTACTCCACCAGGCGTCCTTGCCGTCTACTCCACCAGGCGGCCTTGCCGTCTACTCCACCAGGCGGCCTTGCCGTCTACTCCACCAGGCGGCCTTGCCGTCTACTCTACCAGGCGGCTTTGCCGTCATTTTTCAGCGGACCAGGAGTGCCAACTTAGCCCAGATGAGAACTGAGCGTCCCCTGTTTGCAAAAGTAGCATACCCATGAACACACCTTGTACTTTCTGTCTGTTCGCTGTAGTCACCCTCAGTGGGCAGCTTCCTCAGTGGGCAGCTTCCTCAGTGGGCAGCTTCCTCAGTGGGCAGCCTGTGACATGACTTCCACTTTAGGACGTTAACAAGGCGACACTCCATCTTAACTCCTCCTCCACATTGACTTGATTGTTTGAACAGTACAGAAGAGAACCCCCCCCCGACAGTAAAAATGTTTTTCTCGTCAGGACCAGAAAGAAGGAAACACCGCTTAGGCATTTATTTTCCTCCTGCAACGTTAGGTTAGCCAACTACATGTCCCTTCTTATTGGTTGAATCAGATGCTGTGTACCTTCCGATTGGATGAACCGGAAGGTGTGCCTTCGCTATTCTTCTTGGGGCAGCAGGGTAGCCTAGTGGTTAGAGCATTGGACTAGTAACCGGAAGGTTGCAAGTTCAAATCCCCGAGCTGACAAGGTACAAATCTGTCGTTCTGCCCCTGAACAGGTAGTTAACCCACTGATCCTAGGCCGTCATTGAAAATAAGAATTTGTTCTTAACTAACTTGCCTAGTTAAACAAAGGTAAAAATTGATTGGAGGAGAGATATACTGCCACTTGGAGGGTGATTAGTGAAGTGTGCAGAGCATTTAAATCTCCATATTTCAAGGTGAACATGTTGGACAGTCTGCTGGACAGTCAACCTATTACAGAAAGAGCACAAGTTTAAGGTCTCGATTCAATCAGATCGTTGGAGTCATCAAATCGGTGACAAGCTGCTCTTGCGATCGTTAACCCTTCCTTAACGTTATTGAGTGAATTAAGAAGGAATGGCGATGTAATTTGTAGCGAAATGTGGTCAGACGGGAGAGTTTGAGTGATGAAGTTGGACAGAGAATATCAACATCTCTCCGCAAGAAACACTTGGATTGTAAAAACACATATATTCTGTCAATTGAGCCTTATTTTATGTTATGTGGATAATAGCTATAGCTAGGCCTGTCTGTAGGATTGATTTGTCATTTCAATAGGCCTAGGCTACTAAATACAATCTGGGTTTATGATTGTAATTCAACTTTGCCATGGTTTGATTAGCTAGATGCAGGTAGCCTATAACTCCTGATAGGCCTGTTAGATAGGCTACAGTAGACTAGGCAAGATGTAAAATTAACAATTTAATACAGAAGCTTGCTTAGTTCAAATTGACAGACTAATTTATTGAATCTGAATAGCGAGGAGATTTCTGTAAAAAGTGTTTGTGTTGCCCAATAGCCTGGATTTGACAGCTCTAACGCAGTTCTACCTTCGAACACCTCAAAATAATCGCTATGCGGATCTGATTGAATCCAGCCCTAAGGTCTTTAATAGGCTGATTAGGAATTTGTTCCAGGAAATAATCTGCCACCTGGTAAGGTTAGCAAAGGGCTAATGTGTGCCAGGTTATCTGATGGGACCAGCTACAATTTAGCATTCTGTCACATGACACTACATCAACCATTTTAATTGGCTGATGCTTAAACTTAACCTTGAACTTAAACTTTTTCTAATGTTTGCCAGTATGGGCCCATGGTGTTTGTTATGCAACGTTTTGGATTCTTTAGATAGAAATAGCCTTTTGTAGACCAAATATGCCTTTGACGTGTAGAATAAGGAATAACATCAACTCTGTTCATGGCATTTCTATCTGCAACTGAACAGGCCCTGCAGTAACTACAAACTGTAGAGTTAACTAACCTCTGGTTGTGGCCCTGCAGTAACTACAAACTGTAGAGTTAACTAACCTCTGGTTGTGGCCCTGCAGTAACTAAAAACTGTAGAGTTAACTAACCTCTGGTTGTGGCCCTGCAGTAACTACAAACTGTAGAGTTAACTAACCTCTGGTTGTGGCCCTGCAGTAACTACAAACTGTAGAGTTAACTAACCTCTGGTTGTGGCCCTGCAGTAACAACAAACTGTAGAGTTAACTAACCTCTGGTTGTGGCCCTGCAGTAACTACAAACTGTAGAGTTAACTAACCTCTGGTTGTGGCCCTGCAGTAACAACAAACTGTAGAGTTAACTAACCTCTGGTTGTGGCCCTGCAGTAACTACAAACTGTAGAGTTAACTAACCTCTGGTTGTGGCCCTGCAGTAACTACAAACTGTAGAGTTAACTAACCTCTGGTTGTGGCCCTGTAGTAACTACAAACTGTAGAGTTAACTAACCTCTGGTTGTGGCCCTGCAGTAACTACAAACTGTAGAGTTAACTAACCTCTGGTTGTGGCCCTGCAGTAACTACAAACTGTAGAGTTAACTAACCTCTGGTTGTGGCCCTGCAGTAACTACAAACTGTAGAGTTAACTAACCTCTGGTTGTGGCCCTGCAGTAACTACAAACTGTAGAGTTAACTAACCTCTGGTTGTGGCCCTGCAGTAACTACAAACTGTAGAGTTAACTAACCTCTGGTTGTGGCCCTGCAGTAACTACAAACTGTAGAGTTAACTAACCTCTGGTTGTGGCCCTGCAGTAACTACAAACTGTAGAGTTAACTAACCTCTGGTTGTGGCCCTGCAGTAACTACAAACTGTAGAGTTAACTAACCTCTGGTTGTGGCCCTGCAGTAACTACAAACTGTAGAGTTAACTAACCTCTGGTTGTGGCCCTGCAGTAACTACAAACTGTAGAGTTAACTAACCTCTGGTTGTGGCCCTGCAGTAACTACAAACTGTAGAGTTAACTAACCTCTGGTTGTGGCCCTGCAGTAACTACAAACTGTAGAGTTAACTAAGCTCTGGTTGTGGCCCTGCAGTAACAACAAACTGTAGAGTTAACTAACCTCTGGTTGTGGCCCTGCAGTAACTACAAACTGTAGAGTTAACTAACCTCTGGTTGTGGCCCTGCAGTAACTACAAACTGTAGAGTTAACTAACCTCTGGTTGTGGCCCTGCAGTAACTACAAACTGTAGAGTTAACTAAGCTCTGGTTGTGGCCCTGCAGTAACAACAAACTGTAGAGTTAACTAACCTCTGGTTGTGGCCCTGCAGTAACTACAAACTGTAGAGTTAACTAACCTCTGGTTGTGGCCCTGTAGTAACTACAAACTGTAGAGTTAACTAAGCTCTGGCTGCTACAGGGGGTTGCTATGGTAATTTGCTATGGTGAGGGCTAGTGTTGGTCTCTTTACTGATGATGATGATGATGATAATGGTGTTTAACCAGGGTTTGTAGTGATGAGGATGTTTAACCAGGGTTTGTAGTGATGAGGACGTTAAAGGTGCTCTAAGAAAATTATAATTTAAGATGGCTTCAACATTAAATAGCTGAGTACATGTTGCATAGAACACCTTGAAACATAATGTCTAATAAGGTCTGAACACCTTGAAACATAATGTCTAATGAGGTCTGATCACCTTGAAACATAATGTCTAATGAGGTATGAACACCTTGAAACATAATGTCTAATGAGGTCTGAACACCTTGAAACATAATGTCTAATAAGGTCTTAAGGATGTCTATGATCAATAGAAAATGAAATAACCTCTCAACTGAGCACTTGATTTGTCTGACACACACACACACACACACACACACAAACACACAACCACACACACACACACACACACACACACACACACACACACACACACACACACACACACACACACACACACACACACACACACACACACAGTGGATGTTGTGGAGTTTATTGGATAAGTCCAGCACAGTCATCAATATAAATAACATCAGAAACACATACACAGGTTTAGTGTAAAATACCACATCTACAGCATTAATAAAACCCCACCTCCTTAGAGTTCTCTGGTCTACAGCATTAATAAAACCCCACCTCCTTAGAGTTCTCTTGTCTACAGCGTTAATAAACCCCACCTCCTTAGAGTTCTCTGGTCTACAGCGTTAATAAACCCCCACCTCCCTGGAGTTCTCTGGTCTACAGCATTAATAAACCCCCACCTCCCTGGAGTTCTCTGGTCTACAGCATTAATAAACCCCCACCTCCCTGGAGTCCTCTGGTCTACAGCATTAATTAACCCCACCACCCTAGAGTTCTCTGGTCTACAGCATTAATAAACCCCCAACTCCCTAGAGTTCTCTGGTCTACAGCATTAATAAACCCCCACCTCCCTAGAGTTCTCTGGTCTACAGCATTAATAAACCCCACCTCCCTAGAGTTCTATGGTCTACATCATTAATTAACCCCACCTCCCTAGAGTTCTCTGGTCTACAGCATTAATATACCCCCACCTCCCTGGAGTTCTCTGGTCTACAGCATTAATACAGCCCCACCTCCCTAGAGTTCTCTGGTCTACAGCATTAATACACCCCCACCTCCCTAGAGTTCTCTGGTCTACAGCATTAATAAACCCTACCTCCCTAGAGTTCTCTGGTCTACAGCATTAATACACCCCCACCTCCCTAGAGTTCTCTGGTCTACAGCATTAATTAACCCCACCTCCCTAGAGTTCTCTGGTCTACAGCATTAATAAACCCCACCTCCCTAGAGTTCTCTGGTCTACAGCATTAATAAACCCCCACCTCCCTAGAGTTCTCTGGTCTACAGCATTAATAAACCCCACCTCCCTAGAGTTCTCTGGTCTACAGCATTAATAAACCCCCACCTCCCTAGAGTTCTCTGGTCTACAGCATTAATAAACCCCACCTCCCTAGAGTTCTCTGGTCTACAGCATTAATAAACCCCCACCTCCCTAGAGTTCTCTGGTCTACAGCATTAATACACCCCACCTCCCTAGAGTTCTTTGATTAGATATACTAACAGACTGCAGTTGCATGAGGACGCTGACTAAACCATCCAATGAGAGCCCAGCAGTGTTGAGGCTCGTCCAA
Source organism: Oncorhynchus mykiss (assembly GCF_057628025.1). Classification (NCBI taxonomy): domain Eukaryota; kingdom Metazoa; phylum Chordata; class Actinopteri; order Salmoniformes; family Salmonidae; genus Oncorhynchus; species Oncorhynchus mykiss. The sequence continues at coordinate 96,039,645 of NC_143025.1, forward strand.
TAAGGTTGGAGGTGAGCTGGAGCGGGCGGGGTTACTTGTGGAACTCCCTAGTTGGGTCCCTCGCATGGTCCAATTGCAGCTGGCAGGGCGTGAACTGATGACCATAAACATCTTCATAAAGACTCATCATTGCTACGAGACACTCCTCACCAATGGAATCAACAAATTGGAAAGAACCTGGCCTCACACCCACACATAGCAACCTGTCTCATTGGATGCCATGTGTTTGTAGTCAGGTGGTGTCCAGTATTTAGTGTGTGTGTGTCTGTATCCATAGTGTGTGTTTAACGTGTGTGTGTGTCGTACCACCCAGACAGGGAGGGAAGCCCAGACCGAACACAGCTTCAATGTTTCCCTCCTTTGGATTACCTATAATGCCCTGCTGCAGACACAGCACTCGTTGATGGAAAAAAACATTAAAAATCTGACATTCATATGGCATCGGGGAAATATTTCATATTTTCAACTGAATTGTGCCCATTGGGTTGTGTTTTACATTTTTATTTCACCTTTTATTTTACCAGGTAGGCCAGTTGAGAACAAGTTCTCATTTACAACTGCGACCTGGCCAAGATAAAGCAAAGCAGTGCGACACAAACAACAACACAGAGTTACACATGGGATAAACAAACGTATAGTCAATAATACAGTAGAAAAATCTATATATAGCATGTGCAAATGAAGTAGGATAAGGGAGGTAAGGCAATAAATAGGCCATAGTGGAAAAATAATTACAATATAGCAATTAAACACTGGCGTGATAGATGTGCAGAAGACGAGTGTGCAAGTAGAGATACTGGGGTGCAAAGGAGAAAAAAAAGAACAGTATGGGGATGAGGTAGTTGGATGGGCTATTTACAGATGGTTGTGTACAGGTGCAGTGATCTGTAAGCTGGTGCTTAAAGCTAGTGAGGGAGATATGAGTCTCCAGCTTCAGCGATTTTTGCAATTCGTTCCAGTCATTGGCAGCAGAGAACTGGAAGGAAAGGCGGCCAAAGCAGGTGTTGGCTTTGGGGATGACCAGTGAAATATACCTGCTGGAGCGCGTGTTACGGGTGGGTGCTGCTATGGTGACCAGTGAGCTGAGATACGACGGGGCTTAACCTGGCAAAGACTTATAGATGAATATGAAGCGAGGGCCAGCCAACGAGAGCATACAGGTCGCAGTGGTGGGTAGTATATGGGGCTTTGGTGACAAAACGGATGGCACTGTGATAAACAACATCCAATTTGCTGAGTAGAGTGTTGTAGTTGTGAGATAGTATTGGCTCATTCTAGCATGTATTTGCATATTTCCTTTAGGGAATGCCTACACTGAAGTGCTGGTGTGCAATAACAATTTGTAGTACTTAAGTAGTACTTTCAAGTATTTTTACTTAAGTAGTTTTTTGGGGTATCTGTACTCTACTTTACTATTTATATTTTTGACAACTTTTACTCTTACTTCACTACATTCCTAGAGAAAATGATGTACTTTTTACTCCCTACATTTTCCCTTACACCCAAAAGTACTTCTTACATTTTGAACGCTTAGCAGGACAGAAAAATGGTCTAATTCACACACTTATCAAGAGAACATCCCTGGTCATCTCTACTGCCTCTGATCTGGAGGACTCACTAAACAGAGAACATCCCTGGTCATCCCTACTGCCTCTGATCTGGCGGACTCACTAAACAGAGAACATCCCTGGTCATCTCTACTGCCTCTGATCTGGAGGACTCACTAAACAGAGAACATCCCTGGTCATCCCTACTGCCTCTGATCTGGAGGACTCACTAAACAGAGAACATCCCTGGTCATCCCTACTGCCTCTGATCTGGAGGACTCACTAAACAGAGAACATCCCTGGTCATCCCTACTGCCTCTGATCTGGAGGACTCACTAAACAGAGAACATCCCTGGTCATCCCTACTGCCTCTGATCTGGAGGACTCACTAAACAGAGAACATCCCTGGTCATCCCTACTGCCTCTGATCTGGAGGACTCACTAAACAGAGAACATCCCTGGTCATCCCTACTGCCTCTGATCTGGAGGACTCACTAAACAGAGAACATCCCTGGTCATCTCTACTGCCTCTGATCTGGAGGACTCACTAAACAGAGAACATCCCTGGTCATCCCTACTGCCTCTGATCTGGAGGACTCACTAAACAGAGAACATCCCTGGTCATCTCTACTGCCTCTGATCTGGAGGACTCACTAAACAGAGAACATCCCTGGTCATCCCTACTGCCTCTGATCTGGAGGACTCACTAAACAGAGAACATCCCTGGTCATCTCTACTGCCTCTGATCTGGAGGACTCACTAAACAGAGAACATCCCTGGTCATCTCTACTGCCTCTGATCTGGAGGACTCACTAAACAGAGAACATCCCTGGTCATCTCTACTGCCTCTGATCTGGAGGACTCACTAAACAGAGAACATCCCTGGTCATCTCTACTGCCTCTGATCTGGAGGACTCACTAAACAGAGAACATCCCTGGTCATCCCTACTGCCTCTGATCTGGCGGACTCACTAAACACGTTTCGTTCGTAAATGATGTCCAAGTGTTGGAGCGTGCCCCTAGCTATCCGTAAATTTAAAAACCGAGGAAATGGTGTGGTCTGGTTTGCTTTATACAGTTGATGTCGGAAGTTTACATACACTTAGGTTGGAGTCATTGAAACTCGTTTTTCAACCACTCCACACATTTCTTGTTAACTAACTAGAGTTTTGGCAAGTCAGTTAGGACATCTACTTAGCGCATGACACAAGTCATTTTTCCAACAATTGTTTACAGACAGATTATTTCACTGTATCACAATTTCAGTGGGTCAGAAGTTACAGACACTAAGTTGACTGTGCCTTTAAACAGCCTGGAAATTTCCAGAAAATGTCATGGCTTTAGAAGCTTATGATAGGCTAATAGACATCATTTGGAGGGGTACCTGTGGATGTATTTCAAGGCCTACCTTCAAACTCAGTGCCTATTTGCTTGACATCATGGGAAAATCAAAAGAAATCAGCCAATTGTAGACCTCCACAAGTCTGGTTCATCCTTGGGAGCAATTTCCAAACACCTGAAGGTACCACGTTCATCTGTACAAACAATAGTACGCAAGTATAAACACCATGGGACCATGCAGCCGTCATACCGCTCAGGAAGGAGACGCGTTCTGTCTCCTAGAGATGAACATACTTTGTTGTGAAAAGTGCAAATCAATCCCAGAACATTAGCAAAGGACCTTGTGAAGATGCTGGAGGAAACATGTACAAAAGTATCTATATCCACAGTAAAACGAGTCCTGTATCGACATAACCTGAAAGGCGCTTGTTGTGGAATAATCAGAATTTGTTGGTAACATAGGTAAGATGTTTTATATTCATCATATGTTTGTAAGTTACTTCTCATCAAGAATGTTATTTTTGTATAATACTGTGGCGAGGTTGCAGTTATCTGTTCTATGTCAAGACTAAGTTGCATGGGCCGCAGAGAGGGGAGAGGTCAAAGTGTCATCATGTGTAAACATATCTTTTGCTCCACTGTGTCTGTGCCAGTCACTCCCTACTTTTCCCATCGGGGAAAGGAGGATGGCAGTGTCTGGAATCATTATATCCTCTCTGTGAGCTTGTCCAGGATTGGTTGTATTTAGAGTTGGTTGTATCTAAATGAAAATTTGATATATGCCTGTTGATATGGAGGGTTGGTTTATGGTTTCGGGGTTTGAGTAAGGAGACAAAGCTGAACGATTTATTATGTCTATGCTGTCTGACTATGTGTGTTCTTTGCTATTAAAGTATCGCAGTTGCAATGCAGAAGGGGCTCTCAGAGAATTCATTGATAGACACTGAATTGTCTGAGAGTCACAGGGTTGTGATAGAGCTCATATAATTAAAGATGGACTTTGATAACTAACTCTGACTTGTGTTGTGGTTTGCTCCCATGATTTGGTAAGAAGAGGAAATTTCCACGACACGCTCAGCAAGGAAGAAGCCACTGCTCCAAAACCGCCATAAAAAGCTAGACTACGGTTTACAACTGCACATGGGAACAAAGATCATACTTTTTGGATAAATGTCCTCTGGTCTGATGAACCAAAAATAGAACTGTTTGGCCATAATGACCATCGTTATGTTTGGAGGAAAAAGGGGGAGGCTTGCAAGCCGAAGAACACCATCCCAACCGTGAAGCACGGGGGTATTAGCATCATGTTGTGGGGGTGCTTTTTTTGCAGGAGGGACTAGTGCACTTCACAAAATAGATGGCATCATGAGGTGGAAAATTACGTGGATATATTGAATCAACATCTCAAGACATCAGTCAGGAAGTTAAAGCTTGGGCGCAAATGGGTCTTCCAAATGGACAATGACCCCAAGCATACTTCCAAAGTTGTGGCAAAATGGCCAAAGGACAACACAGTCAAGGTACTGGAGTGGCCATCACAAAGCCCTGACCTCAATCCTATAGAAAATGTGTGGGCATAACTGAAAAAGTGTGTGTGAGCAAGGAGGCCTACAGGTAGCCTAGTGGTTAGAGCATTGAACTTGTAACCGAAAGGTTGCAAGCTCGAATCCCTGAGCTGACAAGGTAAAAATCTGTCGTTAACCCACTGTTCCTAGACGAGTTAACCCACTGTTCCTAGACCAGTTAACCCACTGTTCCTAGACCAGTTAACCCACTGTTCCTAGACCAGTTAACCCACTGTTCCTAGGCTGTCATTGAAGTAAGAATTTGTTCTTAACTGACTTGCCTAGCTAAATAAAGGTAAAATAAAAATTACACTAGCTCTGTCAGGAGGAATGGGCCAAAATTCACCCAATTTATTGTGGAAATATTTGAATTTATAGGCAATGCTACCATATACTAATTGAGTAAACTTCTGACCCACTGGGAATGTAACTCAAGAAATAAAAGGTGAAAATAATCATTCTCTCTACTATTATTCTGACATTTCACATTCTTAAAATAAAGTGGTGATCCAACTGACCTAAGACAGGGAATTTTTACAAGGATTAAATTGTGAAAAACTGAGTTTAAATGTATTTGGCTGAGGTGTATGTAAACTTCCGACTTCAACTGTATAGGACTTTGGACTTTGAAATGATTTATACTTTTACATTTACTTTTGATACTTACGTATATTTAAAGCCAAATACTTTGACTTTTCCTCAAGCAGTATTATACTGGGTGACTTTTACTTGACTCATTTTCTATTAAGGTATCTTTATTTTTACTGAAGTATGACAATTGGGTACTTTTTCTACCACTGCATTTTGCCCTAGCACTCCTGTTTTGCAACGGGAAAAGTCTACCAAACGCAATCCAACCTATTTGTTACAGATTCTAAAACGCAGTCTACTCTGTTATTTTTTTGGGGGGTAATCAGAAAACTGTATGGAAATAAAATGTGCCATCGATGAGAAAATTTGCAGAATGTATGCCTTAATCCATCTGGCTCCACCTTCGCCACTGGGCTTCCTCTCATCACCATATTTGGTAGTGAGTGTAAACACCAACCGGATGCTCAATATTTTTTACATCTGTTGAAATATCTGGCTCGTTGTTCTATCTGTGGTTTCAGAGGACCCGTTTACAACTCAGAGAAGAGACGAAAGAGCGCCGTTAAGAAAATGTTAATATATTCATCGTTGAATTAGTCAAAAGTAAAAACATTTTTTGTAAATCTTAAGTTAGATTTTGACGATATTATCTCCAGTGAAAGGTAAAAATAGGTTTCATACCTCATGAGTTTTTTTACGCTTTAAAATGGGCATCTCTTAGGACAACCAAACCCCTTTACGGGTCCTGAGAACACAGGCGGTTTGATAGTCCGCATCTGATTCAGACACAGACGCCGGAGAGAGACACCGACAGGAGAGCTTTGCCGGGAGACAGATATAAGGTAAAGAGTGTTAGTTGCACTAAACCAAATTTAATGCAACATTGGGATACAATTAACTACAGCTACTAACAATGTCTGTGAATTAATGAAGTCCCGCTAGTGTACAGGGTTAAAGAGTGTCTCGTCACTCTGCCCTTGTCATTCTCTGGAAGGGGATCTGGGTGAAGGGTCACCGCTGGGTTGGGGGGTGGGGCTGGTTGTAAAGTGTAGTAGGTTAAATCCTATACCTCAGTGGTTAATTCTGTCATCATAATCTCCATATCTACAACACACAGTAAATCAACACATTATCAAAACTACAGCTACGAAGTAGCTTTAACCGCAACATGCGCCAGTCTCTGTGGAGGGGCTTCTGCGTCACATCCAGGTTATTTTCAAATCATCGTGTTTATGGCTGTAGCCTACAGCCTGTAGGGCAAAACTACTGGATTACTGCACTTCCTACTCTATTGATATGGACCACATTGTTTGTGTTGACAGATAAAATGGCGTCCATGTTGATGAACTCTCTACGGTGCTGTCCTCCAGTCAACCCTGCCTGGGCTGTGCAGTATGGTGAGACACACACACACCAAACAGGGTTTCTGACAAGTGGCCGGTGGCATTTGAATTGATCAGACATTTGAGACATTTACCGGACCCATATACGTTAGGGCATGAATGCAATTCGTGGGAAAACATCATTTTAAACAGCACACCTCCTGCAAGCATGTCCATATTTGACAGGTTAAATCTTTGTTAAACATTTTTAAAGAGGGGGAATAACGACGCAACAGCTAGAGTGGGTTGTTAAATATGCACTGTGTAGAAAACGTGCCGCCATATCCTGGTTGCTAAAATTGTATTGCTTTGCCTAATTTCAGTTTATGACAAATCAAGCAAGTATAGTGTAGGGAATCATTGTACCATTTAAACTGCTGTGAAATATATTTTATATTACCAAAAATATTGTTTGAAGCTAGAGTACAAAACTGAAAGTAAAAGATGCCTAAACGTAAAGGAAAAATCCACCCAAAACCACAAATTTCTATAATTTACAGTGTTACATAACACTGTGAGAACAATTTTTTTGTGAACAAATGTTTCATTTTGCAATATATACTGACACATGTAACTGCAGTAATTTTAATGAATTTACTGATTTACATAAGAATAAATTAAATCGGCCCACCCACTGGGGAGCCAGGCCCAGACAATCAGAATGAGTTATTCCACACACAAGGGCTTTATTACAGACAGAAATGCTCCACCGCCCCCCCACCCCCCAGATGATCCAGGTGAAGAAGGTCCTGAGCTGAAGTTGTTGTGAAGCCGGTTTGACGTACTGCCAAGTTCTCTGAAACGACGTTGGAGGAGGCTTATGGGAGAGATATTAACATTAAATTCTCTGGCAACAGCTCTGGTGGATTGTCCTTCAGTCAGCATACCTATTGCACGCTCTCTCAACTTGAGACATTTGTGGCATTGTGTTGTGAGAACTGCACACTTTAAAGTTGCCTTTTATTTCCCCAGCACAAGTTGCACCTGTGTAATTATCATGCAATTTAATCAGATTCTTGATATGCCACACTTGTCAGGTGGATGGATTATCTTTTCAAATGAGAAATCCTCTCTAACAGGGATGTAAACAAATTTGTGCACAAAATTTGAGAGAAGCATTTTGTGCGAATGGAAAATTGATAGGATTTTTTATTTTTTTTCAGCTCATGAAACATGGGACCAACACTTTTTACATGTTCAGTGTTGTAAGGTTGGTAGCAACGTGGAAATCGGTTTCAGCTCAAGTCTACTACTAACCCACAATGCTCTGTATGGGCAGGCTAGGTAGCCAGCGTAGCTACACACAATAATACTAAAGTAAATATAAGCATGTGAAGTAGCTAGTTAGTGCAGTTAGGCAATTTTACAGCTATCAATTTAGGAGTCTACAATCTCATCATTTTCAACCTGCCGATTGATGTGCCGCAGAGTGGAGTCTGACCTTCATGTCCTGAAAGACAGGCAGTGTGTTCCTGGTGATGCATATGGCTGACTGCACCACGCTCTGGAGAGCCCTGCGGTTGCAGACGGTGCAGTTGCCATATCAGGCGGTGATACAGACTGACCGGATGCTCTCAATGGTGCATCCGTAAAAGTTTGAGGGTCTTCAGGGCCAAGCCGAATTTCTTCAACGTCCTGAGGTTGAAGAGGCGCTGTTGTGCCTTCACCACACAGACTGTGTGGGTGGACCATTTCAGATTGTCAGTGATGTGTACGCCGAGGAACTTAAAGCTTTTCACCTTCTCAACTGCTGTCCCGTCTGTGGATAGGGGGCTGCTCCAGGAGATGGGCGACAGGAGAACATAGGGCCTACAGGAGAGACACATGAGGGTCAAGGCAGCAGCAAAGATTCCAAAAGAGGCTGTCAGCAGATTCACTCAGAACAGAACCCACAACAGCTGTTTTAGCTGGAATCAACATGTTTGAACAGTGTTACAATCAAGTGAGAGTGACTAGTGGTGACTGTTGGACCAGGGAAAACAGCTACATGAGATCCAACTTTTACGTGAACCCACACCATACTGTAAGCATGAGCGAGGCCACAAATAATGTCCAGTAAATGACTGCTGTCATGTCGACACATTCATTATAATGGTACTTTGCTTTTTTGCTGATTTTCACAAAGCGCTGATGTTTAGGCTTTAGGTTTTTTTCATTGAGCGTCTTGCTCAACGTGCGCCTTGTTGGTTTGGGTATTTTTAGTTCAGTGGCGGTTGGTGCCGTTTTAAGATGAGGAAAATATTACATTTTTTATGGGCGTTGTCTTATTTCTATTACAGCGTATTGGATGACTGTCATTCATATTCCATTCACCCAGTTCAATGTAACATTGACAGGTTTAGGCTACTACATGATACTCTAATGTTCCCTATACCCATCATGAGGTTGATACAACCTGGCCTATGAATGAAAGTTTACAACGTAGGTCAAGAGAAATGAGAGGAATCAATATGACAGATAGTAACACATTAAACACCACCTTGCACACTTTTGCTTGCATCTAGCTGATCTAAGGTGTAATCATGAGTCCAACAGCAAATTCGGGTATGTTTTTCCCGCTTCCGATTTAAGAAAAGTTTTTCAGAATCGACGCAATGACTGCACCCCTGATCTCACACAATTCACGGTTCATTTTGCTCGTTGTGTAATTCCTTCTCGCATCTACGAGCTCTCCTCACCTTTTCGCTTTGCTTCTGGACTTCAGTGCACAACACATCAGCTGTCTGTGAACTTGTGAGAACCCCTCCAAGCCAAACCTTCATATCATAACTGCTACACACAGCCTACATCATTGTCAACATACTTTTGGTCATGTAGTGTATGTGGACACCTCCTCATGGGTATTAATATGGAGTTGGACCCCCCCTTTGCTGCTATAACAGTGTTCGCTCTTCTGGGAAGGCTTTCCACTAGATATTGGAACATTGCTGCAGGGACTTGCTTCCATTCAGCCACAAGAGCATTAGTGAGGTCGGCACCGATGTTGGGCGATTAGCCTGGCTTGCAGTTGGCGTTCCAAGTCTTCGCAAAGGTATTCATTGGGGTTGAGGTCAGGGCTCTGTGCAGGCCAGTCAATTTGTACCACACCCATCTCGACAAACCACTTCTGTATTGACCTCGCTTTGTGCACGATGACATTGTCATGCTGAAACAGGATTCCCCAAACTGTTGCCACAAATTTGGAAGCACAGAATCATCTAGAATGTCATTGTATCATTACGATTTCCCTTCACTGGAACTAAGGGGCCTAGCCCGAACCATGAAAAACAGCCCAGACCATTTTTCCTCTTCCACCAAACTTTACAGTTGGTTCTGCATTGGGTCAGGTAGTGTTCTCCTGGCATCTGCCAAACCCAGATTTGTCTGTCGGACTGCCAGATGGTGAAGTGTGATTCATCACTCCAGATTATGCGTTTCCACTGCTTTTGAGTCCAATGGCGGCAAGCTTTACATCAGCTTTACAGGCTTGTGTGTGGCTGCTCTGCCATGGAAACCCATTTCACGAAGCTCCCGACTAACAGTTATTCTGCTGGTGTTGCTTCCAGAGGCAGTTTGGAACTCAGTAGTGAGTGTTGCAACCGAGGACAGACGGTTTTTACACGCTAAGTGCTTCAGCACTTGGTGGTCCTGTTCTGTGAGCTTGTGTGGCCTACCACTTCGCTGCTGAGCTATTGTTGCTCCTATACGTTTCCACTTCATAATAACAGCACTTACCGTTGATCGGGGCAGCTCTAGTGGGGCAGTAATTTGACAATCTGACTTGTTAGAATGGTGGCATCCTATGACGGTGCCACGTTGAAAGTCACTGAGCTGTTCAGTAAGGCCATTCTACTGCCAATGTTTGTTTATGGAGGTTGTATGGCTGTGTGATCGATTTTTATACATGTGGCTGACATAGCTGCATCCACTCATTTTGAGGGGGTGATCACATACTTTTGTGTGTGTGTGTATATATATATATATATATATATATATATATATATATATATATATATATATATATATATATATATATATATATATATATATATATATATATATATATATAGTGTAGCTACTCTAACTTGTTAGTAAATCCGCTGCAATCATGCAGTACAGTCACAGTGAGCAGTTACAGGCCCCGATGGCAATAAATTAATAAAACCAAAAACTTAGCGCGACTTGAGAGTTCCAGTGTTGGATAGCCAGCTAGCATCCGTCTCTGTTTTGAACCTGGTGTCTGAGTAGGCTAAACTAACTAGCTGCATTAAACAAAATATAGCTAGCTGTCTCATGCTTCATTTTAAGAAATTAATTTAACTATCGTCTTTCTGAGTCAACTGCTCACCTCATGTTATGCAGTGCTAGATAGCTGTAGCTTTCAGTACTAGAAGAATTCTCAGATCCTTTGATTGTGTGGACAAAATGTCAGTTCAAGCTGCAAGAGCTTTTGATAGGTTAGACTTCCTCTGCAAGTTGTCATAATTACTTTGTAAGTCTATGGAAGTGAGTGAGAAACACGAGCCTCCTAGGTTTTCTATTGAAGTCAATGTACCCAGAGGAGGACGGAAAAAAGCTGTGCTCCGGCTACACCGATGTGCTACCACGGTGGTGTTGAGGCTACTGTAGACCTTCATAACTGTTTTAATCAGTTATTTGGTGACGTGAATACAATGAGTATAGTTTTATCTAAAAAGGATAACTTTTTACGTTTCACTTTGTTTTTATTAAATTCCCTTCGTCCTCTGAGGAGCCTTCACGGGTTTTGGTATATAAAAATAAAGGAACCTGTTCCAACGCACATGCTTTTTGTTTCATAGTTGTAACAAATGCACCCGACGAGTACAGTTTATTTTACACTTCATTATTTTATTATTTATTTTCTTTACATTTAGCCTGCAGTAACAAACTAATGGACATGTTTTTTATTATGCTTTTTCAGATATTTACATTTCATTTTCTGTTACCTTAGAGCACCTGTGTCAAACTCCACAGAGGGCTGAGGGCCTGCGAGATTTCACACCTCCCATTTACTTCATCAATCAAGGTCACTAATTAGTAAGGAACTCCTCTCACCTGGTTGTCTAGGTTTTAATTGGATGGGAAAAACCAGCAGACACTAAGCCCTCCATGGGATGAGTTGGAGACCCCTGCCTTAGTCCATCGAGGCCAGGTTTTTCTAGTTGGATTTATTTAGACTGGTGGCTATTGGTACTCCTTGAAGTCTGACTATTTAAATATGCAAATTATCATTTTGACTCATTGCGCTTTGAGGATGAAATGCTCAGTGTTTTATGATATTTATCTCCGGGTACTGCTAGTGTAAAATAGACATATTTAGAAGTCAGGGTAGGACAGGTGGGTTCAATTCTTTTTAAATTAAGTTATTGAAAACTGTCAGATTGACTGTCTTGGCGGTTCTAGTGTTAATGTTTCACTCCATCACCATCCAGAATGGGGTATTATTCCACTGCTAGGCTCTGTAGCATTTGCTGTGATAAATAAGATGCATGACGACTAAAGAAAATACACATACTGCAATTTCATATCGCAAAATAACCTGTAGACCAATAAGTATGACAAGGCAGTTGTATTTACATCGACTGTTATTTACATTTTTCCGGGACAATTTGACCGACTCCCCCCAACATTTTTTTTGACTTTCCTTTTTGTTTATGGGCCAAAAGCCGGCTATTACCGGTTAATGCAAACCCTTAAACACACACAACTGTGTTGACTAGGAATGTGAGATGAGATCATGCTGTCTTTGTACCAAACTCTGTTTTACCGGGGTGAAAATAAATCTTGGTCCACCGAGTGTGTTCTCTTGACCAATCCAATGGTCAACATGTTCAACCCAGTGTTTTTCCATATAGATACTAGATGAAGCTGCTGAACTTGTCCCTGGCCCCCTCCCCCCCCATTGCTGCTGGCCTTCTACACCAGCGGTCGGCAACCTTTTTTCCATTTGAAGTGCCATGTTATCGTACCATTTCTGCGTACCATTTAAGGTTTTCATGGAACCGTTTAATTTGTCTTCATATCTGAAAATCAATGGCATGTGGTTAATCAAGATTCTATCTAAAATTATAATCTGAAATCCAACTATGTAAAAATAGCCTACATAAAAACATTGCAGGTTGAATATATCATCATAAATTTCTTATAAATCACATTGGCTATGCATGGCCTGTCTGCAAGGAACTTGAGACATTGTATCAACTATCTTGGGCCCAAAGCTTGTGCTAGTGCACTAGCAACATTTTATCAAATATTCTGCCCCCAGTTTCTCTCTGGACAGACACAGCTGTACGTTATTTGGATAAGAAGGAATCCGTTAAGCCTGTTATTTCCACCGGGTCAGAGCATTACTTCCCATTTAATGCGGAGTGGTCATCAAAAGGGCGAGAGCTGGAAAGATGTTTCTAATGGGCTACGTTGAGGAACTATTGTCATTCTCAACGGATGTTAAAACAGACTTTGTTTAACTTGCTGTAAAAATGACTTAATTCACCACCACTAGAGTTTTTTTCAATCTAAAGGCACTCGCACATCTGAGCAGTCTTTTTTGCAGGTGCATGGTAACAGTTGAACAAGATGAAGGAACAAGGAAACCGCACACTGCTCTTGATAGTATCACTGATCTTTAATAAGCTACCGTCTCGGCCTCACGGCCTTGGTCAGAGCTTTACGTATCGCCCTCACGGCCTTCGTCGGAGCTTTACGTATCGCACTCGCGGCCTTGGTCAGAGCTTTACGTATCGCCCTCGCGGCCTTGGTCAGAGCTTTACGTATCGCCCTCGCGGCCTTCGTCAGAGCTTTACGTATCGCCCTCGCGGCCTTCGTCAGAGCTTTACGTATCGCCCTCGCGGCCTTCGTCAGGGCTTTACGTATCGCCCTCGCGGCCTTCGTCAGGGCTTTACGTATCGCCCTCGCGGCCTTCGTCAGGGCTTTACGTATCGCCCTCGCGGCCTTCGTCAGGGCTTTACGTATCGCCCTCGCGGCCTTCGTCAGGGCTTTACGTATCGCCCTCGCGGCCTTCGTCAGGGCTTTACGTATCGCCCTCGCGGCCTTCGTCAGGGCTTTACGTATCGCCCTCGCGGCCTTCGTCAGGGCTTTACGTATCGCCCTCGCGGCCTTCGTCAGGGCTTTACGTATCGCCCTCGCGGCCTTCGTCAGGGCTTTACGTATCGCCCTCGCGGCCTTCGTCAGGGCTTTACGTATCGCCTTCGTCAGGGCTTTACGTATCGCCTTCGTCAGGGCTTTACGTATCGCCTTCGTCGGGGCTTTACGTATCGCCTTCGTCGGGGCTTTACGTATCGCCTTCGTCAGGGCTTTACGTATCGCCTTCGTCAGAGCTTTACGTATCGCCTTCGTCAGAGCTTTACGTATCGCCCTCGCGGCCTTCGTCAGGGCTTTACGTATCGGTCTCGCGGCCTTCGTCAGGGCTTTTGAGTTAAATTAGCACCCTTATGTAGACCTAGCCCCACCCACATCCGTTCCACACATGGAAAGGGGTTGGAGGTGAAGGAAAAACAAACAAGTGATACCAAATATAACAATATCAGAATATTGTGTGTAAATAAGACATATTAAACACGTGATAAATGAAATGGGGTCAGCCCTTGTCACTCACACTGATTGTTTTCTCTACAGCGACCCGCTCCCTCAGTACATCCGTCCAGCTCCATGCCCAGGGTAAGAGTCTACACACACACTCTTTGAGCCCCCTGCCCTGCGTTCGTGACGTCACACACCGTCTACTATATTTTCTTTGTCTGTGTGTCCAGTCCAGACTAAGAGTAAGAAGACATTGGCCAAACCTGGAGTGAAGAACATAGTTCTGGTGGAAGGAGTCAGAACACCGTTCCTTCTCTCAGGAACCACGTAAGGCTGGGAGCATAGGTTTGGTTGGGGTGGGAGGGGTTGAAAAGGTGTGTGTTTCCAGTAAGGCTGGGAGCATAGGTTTGGTTGGGGTGGGAGGGGTTGAAAAGGTGTCGGTGTTCAAAATGTATGTGTTTCCAGATATGCTGATCTGATGCCCCATGACCTTGCCAGAGCAGCTCTACAGTAAGTCATCTCTGTTTAATACACATCATCTCACAACGCCTCTCCATGTGACCTGCTTGTTCTGTGTATGTACTGACATGTATGTGTAATTGATAGATGCTTAACATAACAAATAAAACCAAATGGATGTAAAGTCGTTTTGTAATGTTTTTCCTGTTAGTCGTTGGAAACCCGGTAAGAGTAGCTGTCGCTAATGGGGATCTCCCACTGGTGTGTCTGTGTAGGGGTCTGCTGCATAAAACCAGTCTCCCTAAAGATGCAGTAGATTACATAATCTATGGAACCGTCATCCAGGAGGTGAAGACCAGCAACGTGGCTAGAGAGGTACACACACACACACACACACATACACACCACCCCCTTCCCTGTCACACGTATGCCGAGTGTCTGAGTGTATAATGTGTTTTCCAGGCTTCGTTGGGAGCAGGCTTCTCTGATAAGATCCCATCTCACACCGTCACCATGGCCTGCATCTCCTCCAACGTCGCTATGACAACAGGTCTGTAATTATAACCACACGTACCGGTCTGTGATTTTTGTATTTATTATGGATCCCCATTAGTTCCTGCCAAGGCAGCAGCTACTCTTCCTGGGGTTTATTATGGATCCCCATTAGTTCCTGCCAAGGCAGCAGTTACTCTTCCTGGTGTTTATTATGGATCCCCATTAGTTCCTGCCAAGGCAGCAGTTACTCTTCCTGGTGTTTATTATGGATCCCCATTAGTTCCTGCCAAGGCAGCAGCTACTCTTCCTGGGGTCCAGCAACATTTAGGCAGATGTACATTATAATACATTCATAACAGATTTCACAGTACATTGTTCCCTCAGGCATCTTCTCTACTCCCACATATCTACAACACCAAATCTGTGTGTCTGTTTGTTGCTTCAGTACCTGCTGTTCCATAAGGTGTATTTTTATATATACACTGCTCAATAAAATACAGGGAACACTAAAATAACACATCCTAGATCTGAATGAATGAAATATTCTTATTAAATACTTTTTTCTTTACATAGTTGAATGTGCTGACAACAAAATCACACAAATTATTGATAAATTGATAATTTGTCAACCCATGGAGGTCTGGATTTGGAGTCACACTCAAAATTAAAGTGGAAAACCACACTACAGGCTGATCCAACTTTGATGTAATGTCCTTAAAACAAGTCAAAATGAAGCTCAGTAGTGTGTGTGGCCTCCACGTGCCTGTATGACCTCCCTACAACGCCTGGGCATGCTCCTGATGAGGTGGCGGATGGTCTCCTGAGGGATCTCCTCCCAGACCTGGACTAAAGCATCCGCCAACTCCTGGACAGTCTGTGGTGCAATGTGGCGTTGGTGGATGGAGCGAGACATGATGTCCCAGATGTGCTCAATTGGATTCAGGTCTGGGGAACGGGTGGGCCAGTCCATAGCATCAATGCCTTCCTCTTGCAGGAACTGCTGACACACACTAGCCACATGAGGTCTAGCATTGTCTTGCATTAGGAAGAATCCAGGGCCAACCGCACCAGCATATGGTGTCACAAGGGGTCTGAGGTACCTAATGGCAGTCAGGCTACCTCTGGCGAGCACATGGCGGGCTGTGCGGCCCCCCAAAGAAATGCCACCCCACGACTGACCCACCGCCAAACCGGTCATGCTGGAGGATGTTGCAGGCAGCAGAACGTTCTCCACGGCGTCTCCAGACTGTCACGTCTGTCACGTGCTCAGTGTGAACCTGCTTTCATCTGTGAAGAGCACAGGGCGCCAGTGGCGAATTTGCCAATCTTGGTGTTCTCTGGCAAATGCCAAACGTCCTGCACGGTGTTGGGCTGTAAGCACAACCCCCACCTGTGGACGTCGGGCCCTCATACCACCCTCATGTAGTCTGTTTCTGACCGTTTGAGCAGACACATGCACATTTTTGGCCTGCTGGAGGCATTTTGCAGGGCTCTGGCAGTGCTCCTCCTGCTCCTCCTTGCACAAAGGCGGAGGTAGCGGTCCTGCTGCTGGGTTGTTGCCCTCCAACGGCCTCCTCCACGTCTCCTGATGTACTGGCATGTCTCCTGGTAGCGCCTCCATGCTCTGGACACTACGCTGACAGACACAGCAAACCTTCTTGCCACAGCTCGCATTGATATGCCATCCTGACTGAGCTGCACTACCTGAGCCACTTGTGTGGGTTGTAGACTCCGTCTCATGCTACCACTAGAGTGAAAGCACCGCCAGCATTCAAAAGTGACCAAAACATCAGCCAGGAAGCATAGGAAGTGAGAAGTGGTCTGTGGTCACCCCCTGCAGAACCACTCCTTAATTGGGGGTGTCTTGCTAATTGCCTATAATTTCCACCTGTTGTCTTTTCCATTTGCAGAACAGCATGTGAAATGTATTGTCAATCAGTGTTGCTTCCTAAGTGGACAGTTTGATTTCACAGAAGTGTGATTGACTTGGAGTTACATTGTGTTTAAGTGTTCCCTTTATTTTGAGCAGTGTATTAGCCATATCTAGGAAAACCAAAGTTCCAAAGGCTAGGCATAATATAGAGTATAAGAGGTCATACAATAAGTTTTGTAGTGATTCATATGTTGTTGATGTGAAGAATATCTGATCCAGAGAGTGGTGGTTCAGGCTGTGTGCAGAACACAACAGCCAAAGGGACAGAGCTCTGATCCAGAGAGTGGTGGTTCAGGCTGTGTGCAGGACACAACAGCCAAAGGGACAGAGTTCTGATCCAGACAGCACGGCCCAGCGGAGGGGGGCAACAGTGGTCCAGGCAGTTGATTGATTAAGACAGGGAGAGGCAGCTGGAGGGACATCCATGGAGGGAACACCTAATCCCCCGGCAGAAGACAGCTGGTACAGTGGCTCAAAGTGATGATGGCCACAGGTACCGGTGTGTGTGTGTGACGATGGCCACAGGTACCGGTGTGTGTGTGTGACGATGGCCACAGGTACCGGTGTGTGTGTGTGTGACGATGGCCACAGGTACCGGTGTCTGTGTGACGATGCCCACAGGTACCGGTGTGTGTGTGTGTGACGATGGCCACAGGTACCGGTGTGTGACTTGTGTGTTGTGTGGCTGGTCACAGCAGGCCAGTGTGATACGATAGTAACTGTGTGTGTGTTGTAGGTGTGGGGCTGATCACAGCAGGCCAGTGTGATACTATAGTAGCTGGAGGGGTGGAGTTTATGTCGGACGTTCCTATTCGTCACAGCAGGAAGATGAGGAAGACCATGTTGGCTCTGAACAGAGCGAAGACCCTCGGACAACGCCTCAGCCTTATAGGCTCTATCAGGATGGCTCATCTCACACCTGAGGTGTGTGTTATGTGTGTTTATAACTTCAGGAAATTAATTTGATTGTTTGTCGTATGTGGGTTTTATACAGAGCCTTCGGAATGTATTCAGACCCCTTGACTTTCTTCACATTTTGTTACGTTAAAGCCTTATTCTAAAATTGATGACATAAATAAAAATCCTCATCGATCTACACACAATATCCCATAATGACATCACAATACCCCATAATAACAAGGTGTAAACAGGTTTAGATATTTCAGTAAATATATTAAAAATAAAAACAGATCCTTATTTATGTAAGTATTCAGTCTGTTTGCTATGAGACTCAAGCTCCAGTGCATCCTGTTTCCATTGATCATCCTTGAGATATTTCAACAACTTGATTGGAGTCCAACTGTGGTAAATTCAACTGATTTGGAAAAGCACACACCTGTCTATGTAAGGTCTCCCAGTTGACAGTGAATATCTGAGCAAAAACCAAGCCGTCAGGTCGAAGGAATTGTCCGTAGAGCTCCAAGACAGGGTTGTGTCGAGGCACAGATATGGGGAAGGGTACAAAAAATGTCTGCTGCGTTGAAGTTCCCCAAGAACAGTGGCCTCCATCATTCTTTAATGGAAGAAGTTTGGAATTACCAAGGCTCAGGAAGGTGACCAAGAACCCGATGGTCACTCTGACAGAGATCTAGAGTTCCTCTGTAGAGATGGGAGAACCTTCCAGAAGGACAACCATCTCTGCAGCACTCCACCAATCAGGCCTTTATGGTAGAGTGGCCAGACGGAATCCACTCCTCAGTAAAAGGCACATGACAGTCCGCTTGGATCATGAAGACCAAGATTCTCTGGTCTGATGAAACTAAGATTGAACTCTTGGAATGCCAAGCGTCACATCTGGAGGAAACCAGGAACCATTTCTACGTTGAAGCATGGTGGTGGCAGCATCATGTTGTGGGGATGTTTTTCAGCGGCAGGGACTGGGAGACTAGTCCGGATCGAGGGAAAGATGAATGGAGCAAAGTACAGAGATCCTTGATGAAAACCTGCTCCAGAGCGCTCAGGACCTCAGACTGGGGCGAAGGTTCACCTTCCAACAGGACAATGACCCTATGCACACAGCCAAGACAATGCAGGAGTGGCTTCGGGACAAGTCTCTGAATGTCCTTGAGTGGCCCAGCCAGAGCCCGGAGTTGAACCCGATCGAACATCTCTGGAGTGACCTGAAAATAGCTGTGCAGCGACGCTCCCCATCCAACCTGACAGAGCTTGAGAGGATCTGCAGAGAATAATGGGAGAAACTCCCCAAATACAGGTGTGCCAAGCTTGCAGCGTCATACCCAAGAAGACTTGAGGCTGTAATCACTGCCAAAGGTGCTTCCACAAAGTACTGAGTAAAGGGTATGAATACTTATGTAAATGTGATATTTCAGTTTTGTAGTTAAATAAATACATGTTTTTGTTTTATTTAAGGCTGTAACTTAAAGTGGAAAAAGTCAAGGCGTTTGAATACTTCCTGAAGGCACTGTATAGTGTTTTTTTTTATATAATGTGTGTGTTTAGCTGCCTGCTGTAGCAGAGTTCTCCACGGCAGAGACGATGGGTCACAGTGCAGACCGTCTTGCTGCAGCGTTTGGAGTGACTCGGCTGGAGCAGGATGAGTTCGCTCTACGATCACACACACTAGCCAAACAGGCTCAGGATGCAGGACTCCTCAGTGACGTCATCAGCTTCAAGGTGCCAGGTAACCATGTTGACACATGGTGGTTTTAGGGTGTTGGAGAGCCTAGTGACCAGAGGATTTGTTAGTCGAGTTTTAGACCAGTGACCAGAGGATTAGTTAGTCGAGTTTTAGACCAGTGACCAGCGGGTTAGTTAGTCCATCATGCCAGTGGTTACCAAATTGTTAAAATGCACATGGTGCAATTTCTAAATTGGGTTGGGGTGTTTCCCAATGATGGAAGGGGAGACCTAAGTAAAAATGTTTGGCAACCCCTGCATCAAACAGAGCATTCTATGACTGCGATGATGATCACAAATATTGGTGTGTGTGTGTGTGTGTGTGTAGGTCGTGACACGGTCGCCAAGGACAACGGGATCCGTCCATCCTCCATGGAACAACTGGCCAAACTGAAACCTGCCTTTATCAAACCTCATGGCACTGTTACTGCTGCTAACTCTTCCTTTCTGGTACACACATGCGCACACACACAGAGAGAGAGCACTGTTACTCGGCACCTCAAATGACTGAGTTTAAATTGTGTTCCTCAGACCGATGGTGCATCAGCTGTCCTCATCATGTCAGAAGAGAAAGCCCTGGCCATGGGATACAAGCCCAAAGCCTACCTCAGGTACTCTGTTATACTGTATTAGTGCTCTTATGCTATACTACATAAAAGTATCTGCTATACTACATAAAATTATCTGCAGTGTAGTAGTGTGTTGTATATCTGCTGTGTGTGTTCTGCAGAGACTTTGTGTTCGTGTCTCAGGACCCCAAAGACCAGCTGCTGCTTGGGTGAGTAACCCGGACATACAGTAGACCTGAACTTTTAACCCAGCTATAGTAGCTCTATGGTCTATATAACCTTAGAGGAGGATGAGTAGGTCATGAGTTTGTTTCTCCTCTTCAGGCCAGCATATGGAACCCCGAAAGTTCTGGCACGTGCAGGGTTGACTATGGATGACATTGATGTCTTCGAGTTCCATGAGGCCTTTGCTGTGAGTTACTCTGTCGTATCTCCTTTGTGGAGCTCAGTATAAGTTCTACACCCTTCCAGTTCCTCAGTGTCCACATCACTAAGGACTTGACATGGTCCCCGCACACCAACTCAGTCATGAAGATGGCATGGCAGCGCCTCTTTTCCCTCAGGAGGTTAAAGATTTGGCCCTCAGATCCTCCAGCTACACCATCAAGAGCATCTTGACTGGCTGCATCACCCCTTGGTATGGCAACTGCACCGGTCCTGAATGGCAGGCACCTCAACCCTAGTGATGCACTTCCCTCTATAGTGCCTTAAGGTCAGATGCTGAGAGTTGCCATACCAGGCGGTGATGCAACCGGTCAGGATGCTCTCGATGGTGCAGCTGTAGAAATTTGAGGATCTGGGGACCCATGACAAATCTTTCCAGTCTCCTGAGGGGGAAAATATGTTGTCGTGCCTTCATGACTGTCTTGGTGTGTTTGGACCATGACAGTTCATTGGTGATGTGGACACTAAGGAACTTAACTCTCGACCCGCTCCACTACAGTCCCGTCTGTTAATGGGTGCCTGTTCGGCCCTCCTTTTCCTGAAGTCCATGGTCAGTTTATTTTGCCCAGTACATCTTAATGGTACCAGAACGATCTGTACTGACCCTACACCCACACACTGCACTTTATATACACACTCACAAACACACTACTTTATATACACACAAACCTTCACACATGCTCACACACACACACGTGTGTATGTGACCAGTACAATTTGATTTGACACACACTTTCACACTAATCGTATGCTGTTCTTTATTTGACTCTTATCTATCCTGATGCCTAGTCACTTTCCCCTGCCTTCATGTACATATCTACCTCAAATACCTTATTATTATCTATCCTGATGCCTAGTCACTTTACCCTGCCTTCATGGACATATCTACCTCAAATACCTTATTATTATCTATCCTGATGTCTAGTCACTTTACCCTGCCTTCGTGGACATATCTACCTCAAATACCTTATTATTATCTATCCTGATGCCTAGTCACTTTACCCTGCCTTCATGGACATATCTACCTCAAATACCTTATTATTATCTATCCTGATGTCTAGTCACTTTACCCTGCCTTCATGGACATATCTACCTCAAATACCTTATTATTATCTATCCTGATGCCTAGTCACTTTACCCTGCCTTCGTGGACATAT
The DNA here is from genome assembly GCF_057628025.1 of Oncorhynchus mykiss. Taxonomy (NCBI): domain Eukaryota; kingdom Metazoa; phylum Chordata; class Actinopteri; order Salmoniformes; family Salmonidae; genus Oncorhynchus; species Oncorhynchus mykiss. Next base: position 96,061,304 of record NC_143025.1, read on the forward strand.
CTACCTCAAATACCTTATTATTATCTATCCTGATGTCTAGTCTACTTTACCCCTTATGTACATATCTACCTCTAATACCTTATTATGAGGAGTGTGCAAAGCTGTCATCAAGGTGGCTACTTTAAAGAATCTCAAATATAAAATATATTTGAATTTAACACTTTTTGGTTACTACGTGATTCCATTGTTATTTTCTACTATGTAGAAAATGGTAAATAATTGAAGGTGTTCTAAAACGTTTGACTCCACAGTGATCTGGTACTCCCTGTATATGCAGTTGAATTCGGAAGTTTACATACACTTATGTTGGAGTCATAAACTCATTTTTCAACCACTCCACAAATTTCTTGTTAACAAACTATAGTTTTGGCATGTCGATTAGGACATCTACTTTGTGCATGACACAAGTCATTTTTCCAACTATTTTTTACAGTGAATTCTATCACAATTCCAGTGGGTCAGAAGTTTACATACACTAAGTTGACTATGCCTTTTAAACAGTTTGGGAAATTCCAGAAAATGATGTCATGGCTTTAGAAGCTTCTGGTAGGCTAATTGACATAATTTGAGGATGTGGATATATTTCAAGGCCTACCTTCAAACTCAGTGCCTCTTTGCTTGACATCATGGGAAAATCAAAATAAATCAGCCAAGACCTCAGAAAAACAATTGTAGACCTTCACAAGTCTGGTTCATCCCTGGGAGCAATTTCTAAACACCTGAAGGTACCACGTTAATCTGTACAAACAATAGCACGCAAGTATAAACACCATGGGTCCACACAGCCGTCATACCGCTCAGGAAGGAGATGCATTCTGTCTTCTAGAAATGAACGTACTTTGGTGTGATACGTGCAAACCAATCCCAGAACAACAGCAAAGGACCTTCTGAAGATGCTGGAGGAAACATGTACAAAAGTATCTATACCCACAGTAAAATGAGTCCTATATCGACAACCTGAAAGGCCGCTCAGCAAGGAAGAAGCCACTGCTCAAACTGCCATAAAGCCACACTACGGGTTGCAACTGCACATGGGGACAAAGATCATACTTTTTGATGAACCAAAAAGAGAACTGTTTGGAGGAAAAACGGGGAGGCTTGCAAGCCGAAGAACACCATCCCAACCGTGAAGCACGGGGGTGGCAGCATCATGTGTGCTTTGCTGCAGGAGGGACTGGTGCACTTCACAAAATAAAAATAGATGGCATCATGAGGTAGGAAAATGATGTGGATATATTGAAGCAACATCTCATGACATCAGTCAGGAAGTTAAAGCTTGGTCTCAAATGGGTCTTCCAAATGGACAATGACCCCAAGCATACTTCCAAAGTTGTGGCAAAATGGCTTAAGGACAACAAAGTCAAGGTATTGGAGTGGCCATCACAAAGCCCTGACCTCAATCCTATGGAATTGTTTTATTTGCAGAACTGAAAAAGCATGTGTGAGCAAGGAGGCCTACAAACCTGATTCAGTTACACCAGCTCTGTCAGGAGGAATGGGCCAAAATTCCCCCAACTTATTGTGGGAAGCTTGTGAAAGGCTACCTGAAACGTTTGACCCAAGTTTAAACAATTTAAGGCAATGCTACCAAATACTAATTGAGTGTATGTAAACTTCTGACCCACTGGGAATGTGATGAAAGAAATAAAAGCTGAAATAAATAATTCTCCTTACTATTTTTCTTACATTTCACATTCTTAAAATAAAGTGGTGATCCTAACTGACCTAAGACAGGGAATTTTTTCTAGGATTAAATGTCAGGAATTGTGAAACTGAGTTTTTAAATGAATTTGGTTGGCTAAGGTATATGAAAACCTCTAACTTTAACTGTAGCTCCATTCTTGTGTATTTTATATTTTTGTTGAACTCGGCGCCTAAAAGTTTAAGCATTTTTCTGTCAGTTGTATTCGGGGTGTGTGTGATAAATGAAATTGGATTTAGATGTTTAGTTTTGACAACGTACTGATTGTGTGATATTGAGGAAGAGTTCACTGCTCTGTTCTATAACAAGGCCTCAATGTTTCCCCTCTATCTATAGTAACACCGCTGTGTTTTTTAACAGGGCCAGATCATGGCTAACCTGAAAGCGTTGGATTCAGACTGGTTTGCACAGACCTACATGGGACGGAAGGCTAAGGTAAAATATTAACTATATATAAACTCAGCAAAAAAAAAGAAATATCCCTTTTTCAGGAACCTGTCTTTCAAAGATAATTTGTAGAAATCCAACTAACTTTACAGATCTTCATTGTAAAGGGTTCGAACACTGTTTCCCATGTTTGTTCAATGAACCATAAACAATCAATGAACGTGCACTTGTGGAACTGTCGTTAAGACACTAACAGCTTAGACGGTTGGCAATTAAGGTCACAGTTATGAAACCTTAGGACACTAAAGAGGCCTTTCTACTGACTCTGAAAAACACCAAAAGAAAGATGCCCAGGGTCCCTGCTCATCTGCGTGAATGTGCCTTAGGCATGTTGCAAGGAGGCATGAGGACTACAGATGTGACCAGGGCAATAAACTGCAATGTCCGTACTGTGAGACGCCTAAGACAGTGCTACACGGAGACAGGACGGACAGCTGATAGTTCTCGCAGTGGCAGACCATGTGTAACAACACCTGCACAGGATCGGTACATCCGAACATCACACCTGCGGGACAGGTACAGGATGGCAACAACAACTGCCCGAGTTACACCAGGAACACACAATCCCGCCATCAGTGCTCAGACTGCCTGCAATAGGCTGAGAGAGGCTGGACTGAGGGCTTGTAGGCCTGTTGTAAGGCAGGTCCTCACTAGGCAACACCAGCAACAACGTCGCCTATGGTCACAAACCCACCGTCGCTGGACCAGACAGGACTGGCAAAAAGTGCTCTTCACTGACGAGTTGTGGTTTTGTCTCACCAGGGGTGATGGTCGGATTCGCGTTTATCGTCGAAGGAATGAGCGTTACACCGAGGCCTGTACTCTGGAGCGGGATCAATTTGGAGGTGGAGGGTCCGTCATGGTCTGGGGCGGTGTGTCACAGCATCATCGGGCTGAGCTTGTTGTCATTGCAGGCAATCTCAACGCTGTGCGTTACAGGGAAGACATCTTCCTCCCTCATGTGGTACCCTTCCTGCAGACTCATCCTGACATGACCCTCCAGCATGACAATGCCACCAGCCATACTGCTCGTTCTGTGAGTGATTTCCTGCAAGACAGGAATGTCAGTGTTCTGCCATGTTCAGCGAAGAGCCCGGATCTCAATCCCATTGAGCACGTCTGGACCTGTTGGATCGGAGGGTGAGGGCTAGGGCCATTTCCCCCCAGAAATGTCAGTGAACTTACTTTTGATTTTGACCCCCCCCCCCCCCCCCCCCTTTGTTCAGGGAAACATTATTCCATTTCTGTTAGTCACATGTCTGTGGAACTTGTTCAGTTTGTCTGTTGTTGAATCTTGTCATGTTCATACAAATATTTAAACATGTTAAGTTTGCTGAAAATAAACGCAGTTGACAGTGGACATTTCTTTTTTTGCTGAGTTTACAAGGTAGGAAATACAGTGGGTTTCAGAGTTTCTGCCTCATCCACGTTCTGTTTACAACAAACAGTGAGGTTTTCCCCATTCCTAATCTCTGTCAACCCACAGCTAAAGTCTGGTGTAATTGGTCAAATGCTCAATTTAAGTTCAGGGTACATGCGTGTTAGACTTTCCGGAAGATCTGCTTTATAGCACTCAAAAGCCCAAGCCATCCTGATAATCACGTACTACATATGTGCAGCGCGGCATTGCTTTCTCTCTGCTGTGTTTTCATCTTGCTAGCTGTCACTCAAATGGCAGGCGGCTGAAGCTCATTGGCTGAAACTCTAATTGCTAAGGGGTAGGCTGACATGGGGAAAATGTAGGAAAAATTGTGCTGCACAGCTTCAAGAAGTTGGTCACAAAATAGTTTAGTTTGAAACCAATTGAGGTAAGACAGTAATTTTGCTCATAGATTATGCATGATGACACATCCAGCCCAAAGCGGGAGGGTTAAAAGATGCGTAGTTGCCAAAGTTCCAGAGTATGTCTTTAAGAGAACAGATCGTAACTGGAACAAAGAGCTCCTTCCCCTAACTCTGCTGTCTAGTCTGTCCAGCAGAGATGTTCCTTCCCCTAACTCTGCTGCCTGTTTAGGTGGGGGCCCCTGCCATGGAGAAGTTTAACCTGTGGGGGGGCAGTCTGTCTCTTGGTCATCCGTTTGGAGCCACCGGCTGCCGTCTGGTAACCACGGTAGCACACCGCCTGCTGAAGGAGGGGGGCCAGTATGGACTGGTGGCTGCATGCGCTGCGGGAGGACAGGTAACACACTACACCAACACTTCCAGTTAATTCAATGTAATGGACAGAAAAGTAATCTTACCTGTGTGTGTTTCAGGGACATGCAATGGTGATCGAAGCATACCCCCAGTAGAACAGGATTCTGGGAGGACTGAGATGATGCAGGAGAAGACTGTGTACGCATATACACACAGAGTGGAGTAACACCCACATTATCAGACTGTACATACTAACACCATTTTGCCTGGTTGGGTTAGGGCATGTGTTTGTGTGGAGGAGAGGGTGTAAATTATAGCAGAGTTTTAGGTTGCCTTGCTGTTAGGGTGCAACGCTGCAGTAGCATTCACACAGACAGTAACAGTGGGCCTTTCTCCATAGTCTGTGGCCTCCTCATTTCCTCTCATAAAAGGAAATTCTTAGTCGGTAGTTGTCTACCGTGATGCCATCAGCTGTGTTCTTATCAGGGCAGATGGAGGAGAAGCCATTAGACTCTTGACATGCACCCTGATCCGATCAATATGATATGTTTATACTCTGCCTTTTTGTTTTCTTACAAATTAATGTGTTACTACAAGGATTTCATTAAAAAATAGAACTAGCCTACAGCTTCCCATAGAGATGTCATTTATTTTCTGTTTCTAAAATTGTAACCTCCATTACCATGAAAAAGTTTGAAATCTAAAACATTTTCTTCATAGAAACTTGTTGTGCTGTAACTAGCCTAAAGCTACTGTTATGTGGTATGGTTAGCAGCTGGCTGTGTTGATCACACCTGTGGAATGGTATCCACACATCTCCTGTGCAACATAGGCATCATGAGCTCTCCTTTTCTGAGATGGTCGGTAAATCCGATCACGCCTCCATTCTGCTCCTCCCACCTCTAGGCAGAAACTTTAAACAGGAAGCTCCTGTGGAATGGACTGTCCAATGTTGGTCTGACCAATCAGCTATGCTTCAAGTAACTGATCTCTGAAAGATTCTAAAATGCGGCTAATTATTTCGGCCCTGTAACATCTCTGATCCACGGCTGTGTGAAATTCAGCAGGCTACTGGCGTTAGACGACTTTAGGAAACTGAAAGTGCTCTACAGGAATGAAGGAGTCCATCCAAATCATCTTGGCTCCTGGACTCTGTCCGTTTATATTTCAAGGCTGCGTTGAGACAACTTATCAGTGACCCAAGCCCGGCTCAGATAATCCCTACCGTTGTGTCGCTGAGTTGTAGTGCTGCAGCAAATGTACACTGAACAAAAATATAAACGCATCAGCTGAAGTAAAAGATCCCATAAATGTTCCATGCACACAAGAAGCTAATTTCTCTGAAATGTTGTCCACAAATTCCTTTACATCCCTGTTAGTGAGCATTTCTCCTTTGCCAAGATAATTAATCCATTTCGGGCATATCAAGAAGCGGATTAAACAGCATGATTATTACAAAGGTGCACCTCGTATTTTTTTAAATTTTTAAAGTCCACTTTAAAATGTGCCGTTTTGTCACACAACACAATGCCGCAGATGTCAAGTTTTGAGGGAGCATGCAATTGGTATGCTGACTGCAGGAATGTCCACCAGATCTGTTGCCAGAGAACTTAATGGTCCTTTCTCTACCATAAGCCGCCTCAACCATTGTTTTAGACAATTTGGCAGTGTCTCCAACCTGCCTCACCACTGCAGACCATGTGTAACCAGGCCAGCCCAGGACCTTCACACTGCTGAGTTTATAATCTATAGACCTGAGGCATTGAGGTCCTCCATCCCCCACTCATTCAAATGTAGGAACTGGCTTCTCCAGTCTGACCCCTCTGCTGTCTGACTCCACCCCCAGCCCGGCCGTCTATAGAGGTGTGAAGGTTTGTACCTTTTTTATGTAGGAAGCTAATGATCCATGTATGACATTCCTGTGTAAACTAACAATTCTATGGTAATACAGTATGTTCTCTATAGTTATGTACTTGGAAATGTATCAATTGACCAGTTTGGCCACTTGGGCGCATCTGTTCAAACTCCTGATGGACGACTGGGAGACTGATACAGAGCTCTCATTCTTGAATGTATGTGTGACATTTTGCACAACCTGCTTCCCTCTTGTGGACATCTAAATCACACCCAGCATCCTAGGTCATTGGCCCCTTTCTGCGTTCCAAAGATGATGCACACAAAAAACAAAATGTTGACATTAATGTGTTTTATTCTCCTAACAGGCAGTTAGATTTTGGTCATTTTGCCCGAAAAGTGGGACGAAGAGTCCGATATATAACGTATTTGTTTATTTTTATATTTATGTATATTCAGACCCTTTGCTATGAGACTTGAAATTGATCTCAGGTCCATCCTGTTTCCATTGATCATCCTTGATGTTTCTACAACTTAATTGTAGTACACCTGTGGTAAATTCAATTGATTGGACATAATTTGGAAAGGCACACACCTGTCTATATAAGGTCCCACAGTTGACAGTGCATGTCAGAGCAAAAATTCTTAGCACCACCATCTTCCTAGAGCTGGCTGCTCTACCAAACTGAAAACCTGAACGACAGCGAGTCAGCCTGAATATTTGTGTTCCGAGCTTTTTGTCAAATGGTGTTCTTGAGGTGGCGCTGATAGATCAGGGTTGAACCAGGGGCTGAAACTGTTAACAATGGGGTGGCATGTAGCCTAGTGGTTAGTGTTGGGCCAGTAACTGAAAGGTAATCAAATCCCTGAGCTGACAAGGTACAAATCTGTCCCTCTGCCCCTGAACAGGCAGTTAACCCACTGTTCCTAGGTCATCATTGTAAATCAGAATTTGATCTGAACTGATTTGCCGTTTTCGATCAAGCTAATTCTATGCCAATTTCCAGAGGCTGGGTCATAAGGGCTTGTTCATTGAAGCTTAAAGCAGAGGACAGGGAGAGCTCTGCTGATTTATGACATCAATGTGCATCAGATGGCAACAAGATCATGTGGTACAGCAATTTCATCAGGTAACATGAATGTAAAGCCGGCGAGAGGTGTTTTAGAATAGTATGGGAGGCCAAGATTCTGTGTAACCGATAGTCGAGTCCTGAGTGTGGGAACAAACATTCTGTCCCAAGGTCAGGTAAATGAGCAAGTTCACAATCAACAAAGCACGCAGGAGTCATGGAACTAATAACAAATAAAAAAGTAAAATGTCTTGGGGCTAGCCATTGTAAGTTCAAAGAGTCACTCGCCCCAACAGAATACGGTGAGAGTCAAGTCCATTAGGCTTTTAAAGCCTGAGAAAATAAATCCTAGTTTGTTTCTGACTTCACACAATAAGATTCACAAGGTAATTCGTCTGCATAAAAAATCTGATCAGTCCAAAGTCTGCGGTACGTGAGTGATGGAGGCAAGTGAAAGCAGTTCATGAAGTGTAATTTAAGTCCCCTAGTCTAACTCACGTAACCTCCCCTCAGGTGTTTCTCTCAGTATGAAGACTTTAGCGTCATATCCTCCTACACTCTGACTCCTTCCAGATATCAAGATGATGAAGATGGCACCGTACTGGACGCTCTGACCCGACTTTGCTATTTTGTGATTACTTTGTTTATTTTTTACTGTATTTTCACAATGGATCCACTATTATTTCTTGAACATCAGATCAGCAGTTTCTTAGCTCAACTCTGGCTTCTACTTAAACGTATCTGCCCTGGGCTCTCTGTAATTCCAACCCAATTCTCAGGCCAAGAGGAAACGCCGGTGTTACCGAGGGGGGATCCTGGTGAGATTAAGGTGAAGGGAAACCTGCCACCTCGTCCCTCCATTCTACTGGCTAATGTACCGTCACTAGATAATATATTTTTTATTTTACCTTTATTTATCCAGGTTTTTCTCATTGAGATAACATTTCTTTTCCAAGAGCGGCCTGGTCCAATAGCAGCAGGGGGAACAACGTTTCAGACAAAACAACTTACATACACTAGCACAACATTAAACACACATACAGTACAACAATTACATATTATATTAAAAACACAAACGTCTTGACTAAAAACAGCTGTCCTAAAGACAATTACACTCTTCTATGATATATACTGTACATCGATCAAGTGATTAAACTCCACCAACGAAACTAGATCATCACATTTTAAAATGTTCAGGAGAGATTTCCAGGACCACGGTGCTCAGTAATTGATATTTATTTACTGACCTGACTAAAAAATAACTGAGATAAAATGGCATTTTACAATATGGCCTTGTAAATCAATGTATACCAGTGTTTAAGCCTACGCAAGATCAATGACGACCAGCCAACAGCGCTGTAGAGATGACAATGATGTGTTAGACGTTTCTGATTTGTAATGAACTTGAGGGCTGCGTGATACACTGAATCAAGTGCTCTCAGGGTAGTAGCTGAGGCCTGCATATATATAACATCACTACAATCTAAAACTGACAGTAATGTACATCGTACCAGCTCCTTCCTGGCCTCAAAAGACAAACAAGCCGGTAATGAAATCCTATTTTCAGCTTGAGCTTCCTTATCAAGTTCTCTACATGCACAGTGAAGCTCAGCTTGTCATCAACCCACACACCCAAATATTTGTAGACTTTAACTTGCTTTATAGTATGTCCAGCCAATGTAGCAATGACATGATTTGTAACATGCCTGGCATTTGAAAATACCATGCATTTTGTTTTACCCAAATTTAGAATCAGCTTTAAATCATACAGATTGTCAGATTGTATGGTGTTAAATGCTCTTTGGGAATTTTCAAAAGCTAAAGATAAATTACTACCACTTGAATAAAGAACCGTATCATCTGCATAAAAAGGAACATCTGCTGTTTCAATAAGATCCCCAATGTTGTTGATGTACAAAATGAACAACAGTGGGCCCAAAATAGAACCTTGCGGAACACCTGAGCACACCTCTATGGACTCAGATTTACAACCATCCACCATTACACATTGTGTACGATTTGATAGGTAATTTATAAACCAAGCATGACCAGAAATTCCACAACATTTTAACCTTTGCACTAACACAGCATGGTCCACGGTGTCAAAAGCCTTTGACGAATCAATAAAAACAGGTACACAATGTAACTTCTTATCAAGAGCACAGTGGATGTAATTTAAAACCTTCAATGTTGCTGAAACAGTGCTTTGGCCAGACCTAAAACGTGATTGCATTCCATGTAAGATGCTGTTTTCTTGGAAGTAGACCTTTAGCTGCCTACTAACTAAGGACTCCAGTACCTTTGACAGTACAGACAATTTTGATATGGGTCAATAGTTGTCGAGTAGCGAAGGATCTCCACCTTTCAGGAGAGGCAGTACAAAAGCAGATTTCCATAACTGGAGGATTTCCTTCACATCAAGCGTAAGGTTAAAAATACATGTTAACGGGGAGCAATGATGTCTGCAGCTAGGTGTAGGAGGCGGGGGTCTAGTTCATCAGGGCCAGGTGATTTTTTTAAATCAATTTCTTTCAGGGCTTTACACACTTCTGAAACAGAGAAGGATGAGAAGGAGAACCTGGTGAAGGAGTGCACAGGGGTGTCAGATACATTTATAGGGGGATCAATTATATCTTTGACCTTTTCAAAGGAACTGCTTGCATCTAAAACATGCTGATTCAAGGCTTTCAAAATGGAGGTTCTCTCAGTTACAATCTGTGTATCGACCAACAATTGTTTGGGAAGCTGTGTATCTTTTCTGCACTCCAAACCCTTCACTACTTGCCAAAATTTAGATGGATTATTTCAATTTTGTGAAGTAGAATTCAGGTAGTGGTCTGCTTTCAATTTACGGATCATAGCCACACCCATATTTCGAAGACATTTAAAAGCCATCCAATCATCTGCCAAACCAGTCCCTCTTGCTTTAGCCCACATAGCATTTTGTTCCCTTATGATTCCTTAGTTCCTGAATTTATTTAAAGGAATCTATTGCATGCATCCTGGAATGCGTTGTGGAAGTAAGAAAAGGCTAGTTCAACATCAGGGATTAATTCCATTCTATTCCATTCAATGCTTGATATATCATGTAAAAAACCTGGAATATCAAACCGCTTCCAGTTTCTTTTCATAATGACACGTGGAGATTTCGTAGGAATTTTACCATCTCTCACACAGGCAATAGCACAGTGATCACTTATGTAATTTGCAAAAATACCAGAAGCATTAAAACGATGAGGAGTATTGGTTAAGATCAAATCAATCAAATAGGATTTCAGAGGATATTTTATATTCAACCTAGTTACACTGTTGACAATCTGATTGAGATTTGTTGGGGAATAATCAGAATTAGTTGGTAACATAGGTAAGAAGTTTAATATTCATCATATGTTTGTAAGTTACTTCTCATCAGAATGTTATTTTTGTATAATACTGTGGCGGGGTTGCAGTATCTGTTCTATGTCAGGACTAAATTGCTTGGGCCGGAGAGAGGGGAGAGGTCAAGCGTGTATCTCTTGGCTCCACAATGTCTGTGTGCCAGTCAGTGTGTCTCTGTGATCTTGTAAAGATAGGATGGATTTGATACATGGCTGTTGATATGGAGGATTTGTTTATGGTTCTGAGTTTGAGAAAATAACATAGTTTAGGAGACAAAGCTGAACGATAAATTATGCCTATGCTGTCTGGCTGTGTGTGTCTTTGCTATAAAGGATCTCAGTTACAATGTGTAAGGGACTCTCAGAGAATTCATTGATAGACACTGAATTGATCTGAGAGTCACAGGGTTGTGATAGAGCTCATATAATTAAAGATGGGCTTTGTGATAACCAACTCTGACTTGTGTGTGGTTTGCTCTCATGATTTGGTAAATAGAGGAAATTTCCACGACAGATTACAGGTATTGCACATAATTTAGAGTTGATCAGAGCTAGATGTTAACCAGTCCTGATTCAGATCACCCATCAGGACAAACTCAGAGTTGACATTCTGTGATAACAATTTGAAAATACAATCCAGAGCCAACAGTAGCAGATGGAGGTCTATAACATCAAGATATAACAGTATTTAAAGATGAGCCAAGGTTTAGGTTCAGAGACAGATATTCTATAACAAGATACAACAATATTTAAAGATGAGCCAAGCTTTAGGTTCAAAGACTGCTTTCTATAACAGCAAGATACAACAATACAAGTAACAGAAGCCAGAACTTGTCTTTTACGTTTACAGAAACACCACCACCCTTAGATTTATCATCTGTACGAAAAACATTGTAACCATTTATGCCAATATTTTTGTCTTTAATAGATTTTTTAAAGCCAGGTTTCAGAAAGCATAAATACATCCGGGTCGGCAGATTATATCCTTATATTCACAAAATCAAGCTTCGGCAGAAGACTTTTTAAAGTAAAGACCAAAACTACTGGAACAATGTGCTCTGGACAGATGAGTCAAAGTTGGAGTTGTTTGGCCATATCTTTGGCGAAAACGAAACACGGCCTTTGAACAGAAGAACCTCATATCAACCGTAAATCTATATGCAAAAACTTCAGGCCACTCTGACTACTTAATTCGGCAGGGGTAAGAATGTCAGGACCTGGATTAGACTGGACATTTCCAGACAAAAGAAGCAGCAAGATAATGGCAAGTCTATATCAAGGGTTACAACATATGGATTTACAGAGAGCACTTGAACGAGAATCCAGAGTCACCAAGGTCTTTAACGCCACATATTTCAGGAGATGTATGAAGTCCAGAGACATGGTTAAGTACCAAGAGAACAGTCCTGACATGGTTAAGTACCAAGAGAACAGTCCTGACACGTAAGCGCAAGAGTCAGATTTCTCCCATATTGTTCGGGAGAAATGTGCATAGTTCTCATGTGCATTTACGGAGCAAGCGTGGGGTTTCACACAATACTCGAGGGAGAAACAATCATATATTTCCTAATTCACAGTGCAACGGGCTCTAAAATGTATTGCCAACATTGTAAAAGACAAGGGTAGACACCAGCAAAATGAACAACAGCATAATGTTTGTTAAATGCCCTAAAAATCAATAATCAAATAGTTCAACCGCTGATCATAATAATAATAAGAAGAAGACGGAGGACCTCTGATCGTCCCTCCATTCTACTGGCTAATGTACAGTCACTAGATAATAACATGGACCTCTGATCGTCCCTCCATTCTACTGACTAATGTACAGTCACTAGATAATAAGATGGACCTCTGATCGTCCCTTCATTCTACTGGCTAATGTACAGTCACTAGATAATAGGATGGAGGACCTCTGATCGTCCCGCCATTCTACTGGCTAATGTACAGTCACTAGATAATAAGATGGAGGACCTCTGATCGTCCCTCCATTCTACTGGCTAATGTACAGTCACTAGATAATAAGATGGAGGACCTCTGATCGTCCATCCATTCTACTGGCTAATGTACAGCCACTAGATAATAAGATGGACCTCTGATCGTCCCTCCATTCTACTGGCTAATATACAGTCACTAGATAATAAGATGGACCTCTGATCGTCCCTCCATTCTATTGGCTATTATACAGTCACTAGATAATAAGATGGAGGACCTCTGATCGTCCATCCATTCTACTGGCTAATGTACAGCCACTAGATAATAAGATGGACCTCTGATCGTCCCTCCATTCTACTGGCAAATATACAGTCACTAGATAATAAGATGGACCTCTGATCGTCTCTCCTGTCACGTTCTGACCTTGATTTTCCGTTGTTTTGTATTTATTTAGTATGGTCAGGGCGTGAGTTGGGTGGGCAGTCTATGTTTGTTTTTCTATGTTTTGGGGCATTTCTATGTTTTCGGCCTAGTATGGTTCTCAATCAGAGGCAGGTGTCATTAGTTGTCTCTGATTGAGAATCATACTTAGGTAGCCTGGGTTTCACTGTGTGTTTGTGGGTGATTGTTCCTGTCACTGTGTTTGTTGTCACAGGATAGGCTGTATAGGTTTTTCACGGTCCGTTTGTTGTTTTGTAGATTTAAGTTATTTCATGTATCGTTCATTTTCCATTAAAGAACATGAGTAACCACCACGCTGCTTTTTGGTCCGCTTCTCCTTCTACAGACGAACATCGTTACAGAATCACCCACCACAACAGGACCAAGCGGCGTGGTAACGGGCAACAGCGGCACAAGGAGGAATGGACTTGGGACGATGTGTTGGACGGCAAGGGTTGCTACACATGGGAGGAGATCCTGGCGGGAAAGGATCGCCTTCCATGGGAACAGGTGGAGGCAGCGAGGAGAGCAGAGGCAGCCGGAGAGAGGAGCCGGCGATATGAGGGAACACGGTTGGCAAGGAAGCCCGGGAGTCAGCTCCAAAAATTTATTGGGGGGGGGGGGCTAACAGGGAGTATGGCTACGCCAGGTAGGAGACCTGAGCCAACTTCCTGTGGTTACCGGGGGGCTAGAGAGACCAGGCAGGCACCGTGTTATGCGGTGGAGCGCACGGTGTCCCCAGTGCGGGTGCACAGCCCGGTGCGGTACATTCCAGCTCCGCGTATCGGCCGGGCTAGAGTGGGCATCGAGCCAAGTGCCATGAAGCCGGCTCTACGCATCTGGTCTCCAGTGCGTCTCCTTCGGCCGGCTTACATGGCACCAGCCTTGCGCACGGTGTCCCCGGTTCGCCTGCATAGCCCAGTGCGGGCTATTCCACCTCGCCGCACTGGCAGGGCGACCGGGACCATTCAACCGGGTAAGGTTGGGCAGGCTCGGTGCTCAAGAGCTCCAGTGCGCCTGCACGGCCCGGTCTATCCGTCACCACCTCCACGCACCAGCCCTCCGGTGGCAGCCCCCCGTACCAGGCTGTCTCTCCGGCCCATCCTTACAGTGGCTTCCTCCTCTCCAGCGCTGCCGGAGTCTCCCGCCTGTTCGGCGCTACGAGAGCTACTCAGTCCGGCGCTTCCAGAGCCTTCCTCCTCTCCAGTGCCGCCCGTCTGCCCAGCGCCGCCAGTGCCGCCCGTCTGCCCAGCGCCGCCAGTGCCGCCCGTCTGCCCAGCGCCGCCAGTGCCGCCCGTCTGCCCAGCGCCGCCCGTCTGCCAGGAGCCGCCAGTGCCGCCCGTCTGCCAGGAGCCGCCAGTTCTGCCCAGCGCGGCCAGTGCCGCCCGTCTGTCAGGAGCCGCCAGTGCCGCCCGTCTGCCAGGAGCCGCCAGTGCCGCCCGTCTGCCAGGAGCCGCCAGTGCCGCCCGTCTGCCAGGAGCCGCCAGTGCCGCCCGTCTGCCAGGAGCCGCCAGTGCCGCCCGTCTGCCAGGGGCCGCCAGTGCCGCCAGTCAGCCAGGGGCCGCCAGTGCCGCCAGTCAGCCAGGGGCCGCCAGTGCCGCCAGTCAGCCAGGGGCCGCCAGGGCCGCCAGTCAGCCAGGGGCCGCCAGTAAGCCAGGGGCCCAGTGCCGCCAGTCAGCCAGGGGCCGCCAGGGGCCGCCCGAGCAGCTGCCCCTCTGTCCAGAGCAGCTGCCGCCCCTCTGTCCCGAGCTGCTATCGCCCCTCTGTCCCGAGCAGTTGTCCCTCTGTCCCGAGCAGCTGCTTCACCTCTGTCCCGAGCTGCCCCTCTGTCCCAAGCAGCCCCTCTGTCCAGTGGGGTCATTGAGAGGGGTGGCCATGGTGAGAAAGCCACGGAGGCGGACAATAAGGCGGACTAAGACAATGATGAAGTGGAGTCCGCGTCCCGCGCCAGAGCCGCCACCGCAGACAGACGCCCACCCAGACCCTCCCCTATAGGTCAAGGTTTTGCGGCCGGAGTCCGCACCTTTGGGGGGGGTACTGTCACGTTCTGACCTTGATTTTTCGTTGTTTTGTATTTATTTAGTATGGTCAGGGCGTGAGTTGGGTGGGCAGTCTATGTTTGTTTTTCTATGTTTTGGGGCATTTCTATGTTTTCGGCCTAGTATGGTTCTCAATCAGAGGCAGGTGTCATTAGTTGTCTCTGATTGAGAATCATACTTAGGTAGCCTGGGTTTCACTGTGTGTTTGTGGGTGATTGTTCCTGTCACTGTGTTTGTTGTCACAGGATAGGCTGTATAGGTTTTTCACGGTCCGTTTGTTGTTTTGTAGATTTAAGTTATTTCATGTATCGTTCATTTTCCATTAAAGAACATGAGTAACCACCACGCTGCTTTTTGGTCCGCTTCTCCTTCTACAGACGAACGTCGCTACACCTCCATTCTATTGGCTATTATACAGTCACTAGATAATAAGATGGACCTCTGATCGTCCCTTCATTCTACTGGCTAATGTACAGTCACTAGATAATAAGATGGACCTCTGATTGTCTCCCTCCATTCTACTGACTAATGTTCAGTCACTAGATAGTAAGATGGAGGACCTCTGATCGTCCCTCCATTCTACTGGCTAATGTAGTCACTAGATAATAAAATGGAGGACCTCTGATCGTCCCTCCATTCTACTGACTAATGTACAGTCACTAGATAATAAGGAGGACCTCTGATCGTCCCTCCATTCTACTGGCTAATGTACAGTCACTAGATAATAAGATGGAGGACCTCTGATCGTCCCTCCATTCTACTGACTAATGTACAGTCACTAGATAATAGGATGGAGGACCCCTGATCGTCCCTCCATTCTACTGGTTAATGTACAGTCACTAGATATGTCACGGCCGTCCTCCTCTTCATCTGAAGAGGAGAGGCGAGATGGATCTGAGGACCAATACGCGGCGTGGTAAGTGTCCATGGTCAATCTTTAATAAAGAAAGTAGCGAACACTGAACACTATACAAAACCAGTAAACAAAATAAGAACCGTGAAGCTAATCATATGGACTGTGCTGAAACAAGCCATCAACATAGACAATCACCCACCAACAAACAGTGCAACCCAGGCTACCTAAGTATGATTCTCAATCAGAGACAACTAATGACACCTGCCTCTGATTGAGAACCATACTAGGCCGAAAACATAGAAATGCCCCAAAACATAGAAAAACAAACATAGACTGCCCACCCAACTCACGCCCTGACCATAAATACAAAACAGAAATAGAGGTCAGAACGTGACAAGATAATAAGATGGAGGACCTCTGATCGTCCCTCCATTCTACTGGCTAATGTGCAGTCATTAGATAATAAGATGGACCTCTGATCGTCCCTCCATTCTACTGACTAATGTACAGTCACTAGATAATAAGATGGACCTCTGATCGTCCCTCCATTCTACTGGCTAATGTACAGTCACTAGATAATAGGATGGAGGACCTCTGATCGTCCCGCCATTCTACTGGCTAATGTACAGTCACTAGATAATAAGATGGAGGACCACTGACCGTCTCTCCATTCTACTGGCTAATAAGACCTCTGTAATGGATTTGCAACCAACGGAACTCTCAGAACTGCAATATTATTTTTCCTTTCAGAAACATGGCTCTCGGCCAAGACCCCCTACGGCTATCCAACTAGTCTGCCATTCGTTAAATCGGATAATGACGCCGTTCTCTTGCTTCCTGTTTACAAGCAGAAGCTGAAACAGGACATAACTGCGATTTACTCCGTTGAGAAATGGTCACCAGAATCAGAGGATATGCTTTAAGACTGCTTTGCTAGCGTTGATTTGATTATGTTTCGAGACGAGTTTACCACCTCAGTCACTGGCTTCATTAGAAAATGCATCGACGACGTCATACCCACGGGGAGGGTTTGCTGCTACCCCCAATCAAAAGCTCCGGATTAACACAGAGGTTGGAGCTAAACTAAAGAGCAGGGCTACCGCACACAGAGCAGTTGTAGACAACCCTGAAGCTATGGCCGAAGACAGGAATAAATACAAGAAGGCCTGCTATGACCTCCGCATAGTCATTAAACGAGCAACAGGAAAATGTAGGAACAAAGTAGAATCCTATCACACAGGCTCCGACGCCCGCCACATGTGGCAGGGGCTACAGTCCGTTACGGATTACAAAGGAAATGGAGGGGCGACCATGCCCCAATCCACATCGACGGGGCTTCAGTGGAGCAGGTAGACAGTTGAAGTTCCTCTGTGTCCAAATCACTAAAGATTTAAAATGGTCCAAATAAACAGGAACAAGGTGCCTCTTCCCCCTCAGGAGGTTGAAAAAGTTTGTCATGGGCCCTCAAATCCACAAAGGTTCTACATTGAGAGTATATTGACGCTGCATCACAGCTTGGTATGGCAATAGCACTATCCTCGATCGCATGGCACTACAGAGTTTGGTGCGGACAGCTCAGTACATCACTGGGGCCGAGCTCCCTGCCATCCAGGACCTCTATATCAGGTAGTGTGAAAGGAAGGCCTGGAAAATCGTTGGACTCCAACCACCCAAGACATAGATTATTTTCTCTGCTGCCCACGGCAAGAGGTACCGGTGCATCAAGTCTGGCACCAACAGGCTCTTGAACAGCTTCTTATCCCCAATAAATAAGACTGACAAATAGATAAACGGGCTATCTTAATTAGGATTGTGTCTTTATTGATTTTAAATTTTTGCACTCTCTATATACACTACACACTGACACACACACACACACACACACACACACACACACACATTTTCACTCCAACTCACACGAACACTCACTACATAATTTGCTCACTCACAAATAAAATGCATATACATTAATACTGATTCTACACACCCCCACACCCACACACATACAAACTGCTGCTACTCTGTCTGTCTTATATCCTGTTGCCTAGTCACCCTAACCCTATACATATCTACCTCCATCACTCCAATATCCCTGTCCCCTTCCCCCTATACATATCTACCTCCATCACTCCAGTATCCCTGTTCATGTTAATATGGTACTGAACTGACTTTTTAAATAGTTCCTGTATATAGTGTGCTACTTTCTTACTTTATTTCTTATTCTTATTTCTCCTGTGTTGTTTTCTAGTAATACATTGTTATTGATTATTGCTTTGTTGGGTTTTGAGTTTGAAAGAAAGATATTTCACTGTTCTTGTTCATGTTACACTACAACTTACTGTAAGCTATCCACCACTAAAGGCAAGTTATCATATGTTTACTGTATGTATTTTTTTTCAATGTATATATATATATATTGAATCTTGTTATGTTCATACAAATATTTACGCATGTTAAATTTGCTGAAAATAAACGCAGTTGACAGTGAGAGGACTTTCTTTTTATGCTGAGTTATATAAATAACTTATATATAAATAACATAAATAACATAAAAAGAATGTCCTCTCACTGTCAACTGTATTTATTTTCAGCAAATTTAACATGCGTAAATATTTGTATGAACATAACAAGATTCAACAACAGACAAAAACTGAACAAGTTCCACAGACATGTGACTAACAGAAATGGAATAATGTTTCCCTGAGCAAAGGGGGGGAGGGGGTCAAAATCAAAAGTAACAGTCAGTATCTGGTGTGGCCACCAGCTGCATTAAGTACTGCAGTGCATCTCCTCCTCATGGACTGCACCATATTTGCCAGTTCTTGCTGTGAGATGTTACCCCACTCTTCCACCAAGGCACCTGCAAGTTCACAGACATTTCTGGGGGGAATGGCCCGAGCCCTCACCCTCCGATCCAACAGGTACCAGACGTGCTCAGTGGGATTGAGATCCGGGCTCTTCGCTGGCCATGGCAGAACACTGACATTCCTGTCTTGCATGAAATCATGTACTGAACGAGCAGTATGGCTGGTGGCATTGTCATGCTGGAGGGTCATGTCAGTGTAACAGTTGTTGAAGTACTATGTGAATTTCACCAGGTTCATATATCAATATGTTGTGTTGATTTGTTATGCATGCCTGCATCCTGGGAGAAGGGGAGTGTGTACTTACGTTTTGCCCGGCGTGCTCGTGCTCAAATCATTTTGATGCACTGAGAGAGGTAGGCACGCTTTTTCTGTCTTCAGAAAAGTTTGATTCTTTTAAGTACAAAGTCATACACACAATGTTTTGTTCATGAATAATGATGTATATTTAGAGGTTACTCATAAATGGATGGTATTGTTAAGATGCACTTGTAATTGTACTTTTTAGGATGATATCAATATTCTGAATTCAACATGTGGTTAATAGCTAGCTAAGGTATTAGCAGGCTATTGTATGTGTGAACGATGGCTAGCTCCTCGAATGATCCCAGTCCCTCCTATTGTGCATCTGTTGTAGAAAGAGGCGACGATTCTCAGAACAGATGTGCTCTACAAATGTTTTATTTCCTTTTGGATGCAGGTATGTGGTTTTATCAATGTAAAATATGTTATGTATAATAAGGAGAGAGTGTATTAATTTTTGTATTCCAAATCATTTTGATGCACTGAGAGAGAAAGAGGCGACGATTCTCAGAACAGATGTGCTCTACAAATGTTTTATTTCCTTTTGGATGCAGATGCAAGATGCAGAGAGTCAGTTCTGCTTGATTAAAACTACCTGATCTCCAAAGTCCACGTTTATGGTCTCTATCAACCACACACAACGCAGAGTTACAGCGGTGTAGTATAGCACCGGCTACATTGGTGCCTTCTAGACCCGGATTCATCGTTGATCGACGTCAGCTCAATCACCGCGGCGCTGCTGCTCTAGAGACTAAAAATATCATTGAGGTACTCTTGCCGCCTTGTGGCAGAAATCGGAACTACAGTTTTTTTTCTTTTCTTTTTTCTGACAACGATGTATTGAGAGCGCTGTTTATCGTTAACCAACATAGAAGTGTGTTCATCAACAGACATTTTAACGTAACTTTAGTGGCATGGCATCTTATAATGGTGATGAACCCAAATTCACTGCTGGGAGGGGGAGGTTTTTCTCATACTCTGATCAAACCCCGGTAAAGTGTGTAGGTGCAGGAGGTTCCCCCATGTTTTGCTCCACAAAAAAATTGGATGAAAGCCCTTCATCTAGTGTTAATCCAAATGCCCCTGTAGATGGTCTAGCTGAGCTGGTCACTCAGCTAGCCCGGGAAATAGGGAGCTCCATTAGGGAAGAACTACAGAGTGGCAGGTCCAGTACTTATGAGCCACCAGTAAGTACAGAAAAGATAAGTGATCATCATTCAGACTCAGTAGGATATGTAGATCTCAGTCAAATTAAGTTCATCATGCAATCAGACATAAAGGAACCTCCTACATATAGAGGAGATGGTACAGACAAATGCTCCATTCATGAATGGGAGGAGTTGATGAGAATATACTTGAGGAGAAAGGGTTGTCTTGTTGGGGAACAATCAGATGAGTTGATTAGTCGATTATCTGGCAAAGCAAGAGACATGGTAAAGATAAATTTACGCAATGAGACAACAGTTGATCCTACAGAGAAGCCAGAGATTGTATTTGACATTCTGAAACAGAATTTCAGTGAATTGGCCTATTCGTGCATGCCCTTGGCTGATTTTTACAATACTAAACCTGTACCCGGAGAGGCTGTTATGGAGTACTGGGTTCGATTGAACAAGGCTGTAGATGTCGCTGACGAGGGCCTTAAGAGACAAGGACAGAAGATTGACAGCTCCAACTCTGATGTCGTTAGGATGTTTGTAACATACTGCCCTGACCCCAAACTGGCAGCAGTATTCCAATACAAGTCTGCTGAGAAATGGACTGCGAGTGAAGTACAGGAGAGAATCTATGAACATGAACGCCGCAGGAAGGCCACCATGTGTCAATCTACCGCTGTATCCTCAAAGCAAGTAACAGTACATCCCCAGATAACTCCATGTGAAGGCGGGGTCAATGCTGGTACGTGCAGTGACACTTCTCTCACATTAAGCGCCAAACAAGATGGGCAGAGTGCAAGTATCGAGAGACTCATTCACCTGCTTGAACGTACCTTAGAGAAGAGCATACCACCCGTTATGGTTTCACAGACACAGGCCAAGGCACCATCTTTCCCCACCCAGCCCTTCAGGCGTAGGGAATGCAGGGTTTGTGGCTCAACAGATCACTCCACTGTGATGCACTGTAGACATGAGAACCTGTGCCTCCTGTGCTTTTCCCCAGATCATTGGAAGTCAAATTGTCCTAAACCGGGGGAACGCTATGCCAATCCCGGTGGTGAAAGACGCCCACCACAACAGCAGAGAAACTCACCACCACAGCAGCAACCGTTAAACTGACACGCCCACAGGTGAAGGGGGGAAATGTGGGTGTTCAACTGTCTACCCCCAAGAAAGAATTTGATGATCTTGAGAAAACGTATGAGATTTTGTGCTCTGATGCGAAAGAAGGAGAGAAAATTGTTATGTTAGGTTCACAAGAAGTTGAGGCTTTTTCAGATTTGTTTTACACCTCTGTGTCTGTACATGGGAAAGTGCAGCTTAAGGGCATGCTTGACACTGGGTCTATGGCCTGTACATTAAGTGAACATGCGGAGCAGAGACTTTTGGAAGCAGGTGCCCTTCCTCAGCATTATCAGCCTCCCACAGAGTTAGTATTAGTGGGGTGTGGGGGGAAGAAGACCTCAACAAAGTGTTTCTATGATTTGGAGATGCAAATCTATGGGATTGATGTTAAGTTAGATCTACCCCCCCCTTTTTTGAAAATTCTGTTAAAAATCGCGCAACTTTTCAGCGTCCTGCTACTCATGCCAGGAATATAGTATATGCATATGATTAGTATGTGTGGATAGAAAACACTCTGAAGTTTATAAA
The DNA here is from genome assembly GCF_057628025.1 of Oncorhynchus mykiss. Classification (NCBI taxonomy): domain Eukaryota; kingdom Metazoa; phylum Chordata; class Actinopteri; order Salmoniformes; family Salmonidae; genus Oncorhynchus; species Oncorhynchus mykiss. The sequence continues at coordinate 96,083,135 of NC_143025.1, forward strand.
ACTGGTTAAATCACGGCTGTGACTATAACAGAGCGTGTGTTTCATTGAAAAACGCAAGAAAAACTGCTCTCTGAAAGCAAAAAATAATTTCCATAAGTCACTTCCACCAGTTGTTAAAGGAGAACAGAATTTAATGGAAATTTGCCTGCACTTCATACAAATTCCGCACGATGGCGCCATTGTACTAATTTTCAATCGAATTAATTGTTGGAAAATCCATCTGTCTGACCCCAAGTTTTCCAGTCTTCACCCGGATGCAGTTCAAGGAGAGATCAGATTGCATTGTTTTTGAAGTGAGGACCTATTGAAGAGACATCGCCCTGTAATCGTTTTGATAGATTATAAACGTTTACTAATACCTAAAGTTGGATTACAAAAGGATTTCGAAGTGTTTTGTGAAAGTTTATCGTCGACTTTTTTAATTTTAAAAAATTACGCAGCGTTTAAAAACGATGAATTTTTCTGAATGACACTACTTCTATACAAAGCTATTTTGGGTATATATGGACCGATTTAAACGAAAAAAAGACCCAATAGTGATGTTTATGGGGCATATAGGAGTGCCAAGAAAGAAGCTCGTCTAAGGTAATGAATGTTTTATATTTTATTTCTGCGTTTTGGGTAGCGCCGTCTATCGCAAAATCTGTTGTTTACGTGTCGAGCTGGCATTTTGGGGGGTGCATGCTATCAGATAATAGCTTCTGATGCTTTCGCCGAAAAGCATTTTAAAAATCTGACTTGCTGGCTAGGTTCACAACGAGTGTAGCTTTAATTTAATACCCTGCTTGTGAATTTTGATCAAGGTTTGAGTTTTAACGAGTACATTTAGCATTTAGCGTAGCGCATTTGCATTTCCAGGTGCCTACTTGGGACATGTGCGTCTCAAGTAGATTCAAGAAGTTAAAGTGCCCACTCTAGTTGTTCCTGGACAGCGTGATGATCTCATCCTGGGATCGAATGTCATTAAGCATCTATTGCATGAGATGAAAGGCACGGATGAATACTGGAAGCTCGTCAACAACATGGATGGCCAGACCCACTCACCAGAGGGTGAGCAGTTTCTGCAGATGATGACAAGTGTCACAAGATGGAAGGGACAGCAAGTCGATGGCAAGATTGGGACAGTGAAGCTCACTCAAGCTGTGACTCTTTCGCCCAAGACTGAACACTTAGTTTGGGGTAAACTTCCTAAAAATGTGGCATTGTCTCCAGGCAGCACTGTAATAGTCGAACCTACCAGGTCAAAGGTCATGCCCAGAAACATACTCGTGGGTAGAGTTATTACACCCATGTGGGGAGATGGCTGGGTGCCTTTAAAGGTAGTAAACTGTTCTGACAAACATCTCACCCTAAGACGTAACATGAAGTTGGCAGATGTGTCTACATGCTTGGCTGTTGAGGATGCAACAATATTTCAGGGCCTTCATGAGGTGAGGAAAACCCCAATGGAACAGAAGCAGGATGACAATGGCTGCCACAATCTGAAACAAAGACTGTCTGATCTAGGATTAGTAGACATTGACATTGATGGATGCCAGGTAGCTGACCAGTGGAAGGAAAAGCTTGTGAATACCATCACAAAATATGAAGACATCTTCTCAAGACATAATCTGGACTGCGGAGAAGCCAGGGGTTATGTTCACCGTATCCACCTGGTTGATGACAGACCCTTCCGGCTACCATACAGAAGAGTTCCGCCTGCTCATTACCTGAAGCTGAGGAAGGTATTGACAGATATGGAAGAAGTAGGTCTTATACGCAAGTCAGTTAGTGAGTATGCCTCCCCTTTAGTCATGGTATGGAAGAAAGACGGGAGTCTGAGGTTATGCACTGACTTCAGGTGGATGAATGCACGAACGGTGAAGGACGCTCATCCCCTTCCTCATCAAGCAGATTGCCTCACAGCCCTTGGTGGCAGTGCATTTTTCAGCACCATGGACTTGACCTCAGGATTTTATAACATTCCAGTTCACGAAGAGGACAAGAAGTACACAGCCTTTACCACACCAATGGGACTTTATGAGTACAATCGCATGCCACAAGGTCTGTGTAACAGCCCGGCCTCTTTCATGAGAATGATGTTGAGTATATTTGGGGACCTAAACTTCTCAAATCTCCTTTGTTACTTAGATGACTTGTTGGTCTTTGCACCCACCGAGGAACAGGCTCTACAGCGACTTGAAGTTGTGTTTAGCCGTCTAAGAGCCAACAATCTCAAGCTAGCACCCAAAAAATGCCACTTTCTACGAAGAACAGTGAAATTCCTCGGACATATCATTAAAGAGGACGGTGTGTCAGTGGATCCTGAGAAGGTGGAGGCCATTGCCAAGATGAGCCAAGCTCAGCTGATGGAGGCAGATGGATGCACTCCCTCTGCTCGGAGGCTGAAATCCTTCTTGGGTATGGTATTATATTACCAGCACTTCATTCCTGACTGTTCTGCTATAGCCAGACCTTTGTTTGCACTCACTGGGGGTCAAAAGAGAAGAGGAAGAGATGGGAAGAAGGGCAACAGTGGGATTTTCCGGAAGCTGACGCTATCGGATTGGACTGAGGAGTGTGTCGTTGCATTCCAGAAGCTGAAGGATGCTCTTTTGAATTGTGTCATGCTAGCTCACCCTGATTTCGAGAGGCCGTTCATTCTCTTCACTGACGCTTCCTTGGATGGTCTTGGGGCTGTGCTTTGCCAAGTACCTGAAGGTGAAGATAAGGCAAGGCCCATAGCATTTGCGAGCAAGACACTGAGTAAGTCGCAGAGAAGGTACCCGGCACACAGACTTGAATTTCTAGCACTGAAATGGAGTGTGTGTGAGAAATTCAGTCACTGGCTTAAGGGGCACGAGTTCACTGTCTGGACAGATAGTAACCCGTTAACGTACATCATGACAAAACCCAAGCTGGACGCTTGCGAGCAAAGATGGGTTGCCAAGCTGGCACCGTACAACTTTGATTTGAAGCGTATCCCAGGCAGCAAGAACACAGTAGCAGATGCACTGAGCCGCGATCCCTTTGCAGTGACTGTCGCGCAGAGACTGATGAGGGAGTCCTACCTAGCACTTCTGTCTGAGGCTGTTGGGACACTGAATGATGATGTCCAAGATGCCTTCCGTTGGGCTTCTTATCCCCAGGAGATAACCTCTTTGACCACTGCTGAAGTGAAGGCCATATGTCAGCTCCATATTGACTGGGAATGTTCAATGGAGATGCAAGCAATCCAGCTTGGTTCCAACACCCAACGGCTGCTTTCTCCTGGTATTGACACTTTGCCTGAACTCTCGCACGAGGAACTTCGAGATTTCCAGCTGCAAGACTCTGTGACTTCCAAGGTCATCCCTTTCGTCTTCAATAAGAAACGGCCCACCAGACGAGATCGATACAGTGTTTCTTCTAAAGTGTTGTTGCTGATGAAACAGTGGGATCGCTTGATCCTAAGAGAGGGAGTTCTGTATCGTGTCATTAAGGAGAGTCACACAAACCGGAGAAGGTTCCAGTATGTCTTGCCAGAGGTGTTGAGACTCAAAGCGATGACTGGCATTCACGACCTTGCAGGACATCAAGGCCAAGCTAGAACTCTAGCTCTGGCCAGGCAGAGATTTTTCTGGCCGGCAATGGAGAGAGACATCAAGGAGTATGTGCGCTGCTGCCAGAGATGCGTTCTAGCAAAGACACCAGAGCCAGCGGCTAGAGCCCCGTTAGAGAGCATCAAAACTTGCTCTCCCATGGAGTTGGTGTGTTTGGATTTTTGGACAGCGGAAGACAGTAAGAAGAACTCAGTTGATGTTCTGGTGGTGACTGACCACTTCACTAAACTTGCCCATGCATGGCCATGCAGAAACCAGACAGCCAAGCAAGTAGCTCGTAAACTGTGGGATCATGTCTTCTGTGTCTACGGCTTTGCATCAAGGATCCATACTGATCAAGGCGCAAATTTTGAGAGTGAGCTAATAGCAGAACTGCTTAAGCTCTCCGGTGTCCAAAAGTCCAGAACCACAGCATATCACCCAATGGGGAATGGAGAAACTGAACGCTTCAACAGGACTTTAGGTAGCATGCTCAGGAGTCTGCCCTTGAAAACCAAAGAACATTGGCCTGAACAAATCCAGTCATTAACATTTGCCTACAATGCCACTGTTCACGAGACTACGGGCTATGCTCCATTCTTTCTCATGTTTGGTAGAGTCCCTCGGCTACCAGTGGATGTTATGTTCCGCAATGTTTTGGATGACTCCAGTGTTGTGGATTGCAACAAGTATGTCGAGACTCTGATCACTGGGCTGAAGGAAGCTATGAGTGTTGCCCAAAGGCACACTGACAAGCAACAGAGACGACAAGGTCGGGAGTATGACAAGCGGGTTAAAGGCATCGGTTTGTCCATGGGGGATCGTGTCCTCATCGCCAACAAGGGTGAAAGGGGCCGCCGCAAGTTGGCTGACAAGTGGAACCCCGAGATTTTCACAGTGACTTCAGTCAATCCACAAACTCACACGTACATAATCCAAGATCGTTATGGCAGAGAGAAAGTGGTTCACAGGAATCTACTGCTGCAGGTGAATTTCCTGCCATTTGAAATTGATGATTCAGTACACTTCAATGACAGTGATGCTGCAGGGCCTTCAATCAATGTAGATGCAGGAGAGGCCACCCACTCCGGCGATGGACTGGACAGGGAAGACATGGAGGACTCTGGGGAGGAAAGTGCATCCTGGCTGGCGGAGGATTCAAGCGATTACTCCGAACTCTGGACATCGGATGGAAAGTCAGACCCAGAAGAACCTTGTTTTCTTGAGGAAAATGACCGGGGAAGCACCTCTGAGATTCTGGAGCTGATTCCTTCAAACTCACCTCTGATCAATGATCTAAGGCCAGAGCCACCGTTAGTTACTATGGCCCCTAGCCCAGTGGCAGGTCGCACAAGGGCGGGGAGGGTAGTTAAACCAGTAAAGAGACTAATAGAGTCAACCCACCAGAAGGTGTAAGTTTAACATAGTACAGAGATGATTTAGTACAGGATTTTTTTTTAAGGCTAAGAATGTAGATATAGTGTAAGAGGCACTATGCATCTAGGGGCAGTTGAAGGCCTGACCAACTTTCGCTTGCCCTGAACCCTATGGGTAGCTTTGAGCTGAATTCAGAATTAAGCCTTGAGCTTGGTAGGTTATTTTGTTGTTTTACAAGGTTGGTGAAATTCAGGAGGGGTGAATGTAACAGTTGTTGAAGTACTATGTGAATTTCACCAGGTTCATATATCAATATGTTGTGTTGATTTGTTATGCATGCCTGCATCCTGGGAGAAGGGGAGTGTGTACTTACGTTTTGCCCGGCGTGCTCGTGCTCAAATCATTTTGATGCACTGAGAGAGGTAGGCACGCTTTTTCTGTCTTCAGAAAAGTTTGATTCTTTTAAGTACAAAGTCATACACACAATGTTTTGTTCATGAATAATGATGTATATTTAGAGGTTACTCATAAATGGATGGTATTGTTAAGATGCACTTGTAATTGTACTTTTTAGGATGATATCAATATTCTGAATTCAACATGTGGTTAATAGCTAGCTAAGGTATTAGCAGGCTATTGTATGTGTGAACGATGGCTAGCTCCTCGAATGATCCCAGTCCCTCCTATTGTGCATCTGTTGTAGAAAGAGGCGACGATTCTCAGAACAGATGTGCTCTACAAATGTTTTATTTCCTTTTGGATGCAGGTATGTGGTTTTATCAATGTAAAATATGTTATGTATAATAAGGAGAGAGTGTATTAATTTTTGTATTCCAAATCATTTTGATGCACTGAGAGAGAAAGAGGCGACGATTCTCAGAACAGATGTGCTCTACAAATGTTTTATTTCCTTTTGGATGCAGATGCAAGATGCAGAGAGTCAGTTCTGCTTGATTAAAACTACCTGATCTCCAAAGTCCACGTTTATGGTCTCTATCAACCACACACAACGCAGAGTTACAGCGGTGTAGTATAGCACCGGCTACATCAGGATGAGCCTGCAGGAAGGGTACCACATGAGGGAGGAGGATGTCTTCCCTGTAACGCACAGCACTGAGATTTCCTGAAATGACAACAAGCTCAGTCCGATGATGCTGTGACACCGCCCCAGACCATGACGGACCCTCCACCTCCAAGTCGATCCTGCTCCAGAGTAAAGGCCTCGGTGTAACGCTCATTCCTTTGACGATAAAAGCAAATCCGACCATCACCCCTGGTGAGACAAAACCGCGACTCGCCAGTGAAGAGCACTTTTTGCCAGTCCCGTCTGGTCCAGTGTCGGTGGGTTTGTGCCCATAGGTGACATTGTTGCCAGTGATGTCTGGTGAGGACCTGCCTTACAATAGGCCTACAAGCCCTCAGTACAACCTCTCTTAGTCTGGGCACTGATGGAGAGATTGTGCATTCCAGGTGTAACACTGGCAGTTGTTGCCATCCTCTACCTGTCCCGCAGGTGTGATGTTCGGATGTGCCGATCCTGTACAGGTGTTGTTACATGTGGTCTGCCACTGCGAGGATGATCAGCTGTCTGTCCTGTCTCCCTGTAGCACTGTCTTAGGTGTCTCACAGTACGGACATTGCAGTTTATTGCCCTGGCCACATCTGCAGTCCTCATGCCTCCTTGCAGCATGCCTAAGGCACGTTCACGCAGATGAGCAGGGACCCTGGGCATCTTTCTTTTGGTGTTTTTCAGAGTCAGTAGAAAAGCCTCTTTAGTGTCCTAAGTTTTTGTAACTGTGACCTTAATTGCCTACCGTCTATAAGCTGTTAGTGTCTTAACGTCCGTTCCACAGGTGTATGTTCATTAATTGTTTATGGTTCATTGAACAAGCATGGAAAAAAATTAAGATTTGTGAAGTTATTTGGACTTTTTACAATTTATCTTTGAAAGACAGGGTCCTGAAAACGGGCCGTTTCTTTTTTTTGCTGAGTTTATAAACTTTAAATATCGACAATCCGCTATTTCTGGAATAAATGTTGTAATTTTAAATTAAACATATACACAGTGCTTACTTCAATAAGCCTCAGCAGTTCAGTGTACATGTTTAACATATATAAAATGCTAACATTTATCAAATGTTTAGAATTTGTTTACAAAATAATCTTATTAAAAACAAACACAAACAATGAAAACAAAAACTATTTTAAGTTTGTGATGTATCTTCTGTCCTTCCATCCATAGCTAAAACATGAACTAACTCTAACTAACCCTAACCCTCTAGCTAAAAACATACATTACATTTCTCCTTCCACACCAAAACAAATAAACACTGACTACTTTTTATTGATGATTGCTGATTTACGTCTCCCAGTTTTTCAGCAAATGGTTACAGTTGAAGTTGGAAGTTTTACATACAATTATGTTGGAGTCATTAAATCTCATTTTTAAACCACTCCACACATGTCTAGTTAACAAACTAAATATTTGGCAAGTCGGTTAGGACATCTACTTTGTGCACGACACAAGTCATTTTTCCAACTATTTTTTACAGACAGATTATTTCACTTAATTCACTGTATCACAATTCCAGTGGGTCAGAAGTTTACATACACTAAGTTGACTGTGCCTTTAAACAGCTTGAAAATTCCAGAAAATGATGTCATGGCTTTAGAAGCTTCTGATAGGCTAATTTACATAATTTGAGTCAATTGGAGGTGTACCTGTGGATGTATTTCAAGACCTACCTTCAAACTAGGTGCCTCTTTGCTTGACATCATGGAAAATAAAAAGATCTGCCAAAACAGAAAAACAACATACCGCTCAGGAAGGAGACGCGTTCTGTCTCCTCAAGAAGAACGTACTTTGGTGCTAAAAGTGCAAATCAATCCCAGAACAACAGCAAAGGACCTTGTGAAGATGCTGGAGGAAACGGGTACAAAAGTATCTATATCCACAGTAAAACGAGTCCTATATCGGCATAACCTGAAGGCCACTCAGCAAGGTAGAAGCCACTGCTCCAAAACCGCCATAAAAAAGCCAGACTACGGTATGCACATGGGGATAAAGATCGTACTATTTGGAGAAATGTTCTCTCGTCTGATGAAACAAAAATAGAACTGTTTGGCCATAATGACAATCATTATGTTTGTAGGAAAAAAGGGGAGGCTTGCAAGCCAAAGAACACCATCCCAACCGTGAAGCACGGGGGTGGCAGCATCATGTTGTGGGAGTGCTTTGCTGCAGTAGGGACTGGTGCACTTTCCAAAATAGATGGCTTCATGAGGTAGGAAAATTATGTGGATATATTAAAGAAACATCTCAAGACATCAGTCAGGAAGTTAAAGCTTGGTAGCAAATGGTTCTTCCAAACACATAACGACCCCAAGAATACAGTGCCTTGCGAAAGTATTCGGCCCCCTTGAACTTTGCGACCTTTTGCCACATTTCAGGCTTCAAACATAAAGATATAAACTGTATTTTTTTGTGAAGAATCAACAACAAGTGGGACACAATCATGAAGTGGAACGACATTTATTGGATATTTCAAACTTTTTTAACAAATCAAAAACTGAAAAATTGGGCGTGCAAAATTATTCAGCCCCCTTAAGTTAATACTTTGTAGCGCCACCTTTTGCTGCGATTACAGCTGTAAGTCGCTTGGGGTATGTCTCTATCAGTTTTGCACATCGAGAGACTGAATTTTTTTCCCATTCCTCCTTGCAAAACAGCTCGAGCTCAGTGAGGTTGGATGGAGAGCATTTGTGAACAGCAGTTTTCAGTTCTTTCCACAGATTCTCGATTGGATTCAGGTCTGGACTTTGACTTGGCCATTCTAACACCTGGAGATGTTTATTTTTGAACCATTCCATTGTAGATTTTGCTTTATGTTTTGGATCATTGTCTTGTTGGAAGACAAATCTCCATCCCAGTCTCAGGTCTTTTGCAGACTCCATCAGGTTTTCTTCCAGAATGGTCCTGTATTTGGCTCCATCCATCTTCCCATCAATTTTAACCATCTTCCCTGTCCTTGCTGAAGAAAAGCAGGCCCAAACCATGATGCTGCCACCACCATGTTTGACAGTGGGGATGGTGTGTTCAGCTGTGTTGCTTTTACGCCAAACATAACGTTTTGCATTGTTGCCAAAAAGTTCAATTTTGGTTTCATCTGACCAGAGCACCTTCTTCCACATGTTTGGTGTGTCTCCCAGGTGGCTTGTGGCAAACTTTAAATGACACTTTTTATGGATATCTTTAAGAAATGGCTTTCTTCTTGCCACTCTTCCATAAAGGCCAGATTTGTGCAATATACGACTGATTGTTGTCCTATGGACAGAGTCTCCCACCTCAGCTGTAGATCTCTGCAGTTCATCCAGAGTGATCATGGGCCTCTTGGCTGCATCTCTGATCAGTCTTCTCCTTGTATGAGCTGAAAGTTTAGAGGGACGGCCAGGTCTTGATAGATTTGCAGTGGTCTGATACTCCTTCCATTTCAATATTATCGCTTGCACAGTGCTCCTTGGGATGTTTAAAGCTTGGGAAATCTTTTTGTATCCAAATCCGGCTTTAAACTTCTTCACAACAGTATCTCGGACCTGCCTGGTGTGTTCCTTGTTCTTCATGATGCTCTCTGCGCTTTTAACGGACCTCTGAGACTATCACAGTGCAGGTGCATTTATACGGAGACTTGATTACACACAGGTGGATTGTATTTATCATCATTAGTCATTTAGGTCAACATTGGATCATTCAGAGATCCTCACTGAACTTCTGGAGAGAGTTTGCTGCACTGAAAGTAAAGGGGCTGAATAATTTTGCACGCCCAATTTTTCAGTTTTTGATTTGTTAAAAAAGTTTGAAATATCCAATAAATGTCGTTCCACTTCATGATTGTGTCCCACTTGTTGTTGATTCTTCACAAAAAAATACAGTTTTATATCTTTATGTTTGAAGCCTGAAATGTGGTAAAAGGTCGCAAAGTTCAAGGGGGCCGAATACTTTCGCAAGGCACTGTACTTCCAAAGTTGTGGCAAAATGGCTTAAGGACACCAAAGTCAAGGTATTGGAGTGGCCATCACAAAGCCCTGACCACAATCCTATAGAATTTGTGGGCAGAACTGAAAAGCTTGTGTGAGGAAGGAGGCCTACAAACCTGACTCAGTTACACCAGCTCTGTCAGCAGGAATGGGCTAAAATTCACTCAACTTATTGTGGGAAGCTTGTGGAAGCCTACCCAAAACGTTTGACCCAAGTTTAAACAATTTAAGGCAATGCTACCAAATACTAATTGAGTGTATGTAAACTTCTGACCCACTGGGAATGTGATGAAAGAAATAAAACTGAAATAAATAATTCTCTCTACTATTATTCTGACATTTTACATTCTTAAAATAAAGTGGTGATCCTAACTGACCTAAGACAGGGAAGTTTTACTATGATTAAATGTCAGGAAAAGTGAAAAACTGAGTTTAAGATGAATGTAAACTTCCGATTTCAAATGTATCTTCACACAGATGCATGCCGGTCACTATCTGGCACCTGCCGTCATTCTACCTGGCGCATCTACCACACCTACAGGTCAACTATCTCTCTTCACTATTCTGGTCACCTAAATCAAATCAAATGTATATTTAAGCCCTTCTTGCATCAGCTGATATCTCAAAGTGCTGTACAGAAACCCAGCCTAAAACCCCAAACAGCAAGCAATGCAGATGTAGAAGCAAGGTAGCTAGGAAAAACTCCCTAGAAAGGCCCAAAACTAGGAAGAAACCTAGAGAGGAACCAGGCTAAGAGGGGTGGCCAGTCCTCTTCTGGTTGTGTCGGGTGGAGATTATAACAGAACACGGCCAAGATGTTCCAATGTTCATAGATGACCTGCAGGGTCAAATAATAATATCTGCAGTGGTTGTCGAGGGTGCAACAGGTCAGCACCTCAGGAGGAAATGTCAGTTGACTTTTCATAGCCGATCATTCAGAGTACCTATACCACTCCTGCTGTCTCTAGAGAGTTGAAAACAGCAGGTCTGGGACAGGTAGCACGTCCGGTGAACAGGTCAGGGTTCCATAGCCACAGGCAGAACAGTTGAAACTGGAGCAGCAGCACGGCCAGGTGGACTAGGGACAGCAAGGAGTCATCAGGGCAGGTAGTTCTGAGGAATGGTCCTAAGGCTCAGGTCCTCTTCCGAAAGAGAAAGAAAGATAGAAAGAGAGAGAGAATTAGAGAGAGCATACTTAAATTCACACAGGACACCGGATAAGACAGGAGAAGTACTCCATATAAAACAGACTGACCCTAGCCCCCCGATGCCCCATCTGATGATACCCCTGGACAGAGCCGAACAGGCAGGATATAATCCCACCCACTTTGCCAAAGCACAGCCCCCACACCACTAGAGAGATATCTTCAACCACCAACTTACCATCCTGAGACAAGGCCTAGTATAGCCCACAAAGATCTCCGCCACGGCACAACCCAAGGTGGGCCGCCAACTGGGACAGGAAGATCACATCAGTGACTCAACCCACTCAAGTGACGCACCCCTCCTAGGGACGGCATGGAAGAGCACCAGTAAGCCAGTGACTCAGCCCCTGTAATATAGAATCCCAGTGGAGAGAGGGGAACCGGCCAGGCAGAGACAGCAAGGGCAGTCCGTTGCTCAGTGCCTTTCCGTTCACCTTTACACTCCTTGGCCAGACTACACTCAATCATAGGACCTACTTAAGAGATGAGTCTTACATGAAGAATTAATGGTTGAGACCGAGTCTGTGTCTTTCACATGGGTAGGCAGGGTAGGCTACATGGGTAGGCTCTATAGGAGAAAGCCCTGCCTCCAGCTGTTTGTTTAGAAATTCTAGGGACAAAAAGGAAGCCTGCGTCTTGTGACCGTAGCGTACGTGTAAGTATGTACGGCAGGACCAAATCAGAGAGATAGGCAGGAGCAAGCCCATGTAATGCTTTGTAGGTTAGCAGTAAAACCTTGAAATCAGCCCTAGCCTTAACAGGAAGCCAGTGTAGAGAGGATAGGACTGGAGTAATATGATGACATTTTTTGGTTCTAGTCAATATTCTAACAGCCGTGTTTAGCACTAACTGAAGTTTATTTAGTGCTTTATCCGGGTAGCCGGAAAGTAGAGCATTGCATTAGTCTAACCTCGAAGTGACAAAAGCATGTATACGTTTTCTGCATCATTTTTGGACAGAAAGCTTCTGATTTTTGCAATGTTACGTAGATGGAAAAAAGCTGTCCTTGAAACAGTCTTGATATGTTCGTCAAAAGAGAGATCTGGGTCCAGAGTAACTCCGAGGTCCTTCACAGTTTTATTTCAGACGACTGTACAACCATCAAGATTAACTTTCAGATTCAACAGAAGATCTCTTTGTTTCTTGGGACCTAGGAAAAGCATCTCTGTTTTGTCCGAGTTTAAAGTAGAGCATTTGCAGCCATCCACTTCATTATGCCTGAAACAGGCTTCCAGTGAGGGCAATTTTGGGGCTTCACCATCCTCATAGCAGTGAAAGTTAACATTATGTTTCTGAATGACATCACCAAGAGGTAAAATATATAGTGAAAACAATAGTGGTCCTAATACGGAGCCTTGAGGAACACCGAAATGTACAGTTGATTTGTCAGAGGGCAAACCATCCACAGAGACAAACTGATATCTTTCCGACAGATAAGATCTAAACCAGGCCAGAACTTGTCCATGTAGACCAATTCTCCAAAAGAATGTGGTGATCGATGGTATCAAAAGCAGCACTAAGGTCTAGGAGCACGAGGACAGATGCAGAGCCTCGGTCTGACGCCGGTCACCTGCCTCACCTGCCACATCTGCCGTCGCCTGCCGCATCTGTCATTCACCTGCCTCGTCTACCACACCTGCTGGTCACCTGCCACACCTGTCTATCACCTGCCGCACCTGTCGATCACCTGCCACACCTGTCGATCACCTGCCACACCTGTCGATCACCTGCCGCACCTGTCAATCACCTGCCGCACCTCTCGATCACCTGCCGCACCTGTCAATCACCTGCCGCACCTGTCGATCACCTGCCGCACCTGTCAATCACCTGCCGCACCTGTCGATCACATGCCGCACCTGTCGATCACCTGCCGCACCTGCCGATCACCTGTCGCACCTGCCAGTCACTCTCTTGCACCTGCCGGTAACCTGCCGGTCACCTGCTGCATCTTTCAGAGAATATCTATCTATCCATCTTCACTATGCCGGTCACCTGCCTCACCTGCCGGTCACCTGTCGCACCTGCTGATTCCCTGCCACATCTTCCAGAGAATATCTATCTTCACTATGCCGGTCACCTGCCGCACCTGCCGGTCACCTGCTGGTCATCTGCCGTATTTCCATATAATATCTATTTTCACTGTGCCAGTCACCTGCCGCACCTGCCGGTCACCTGCTGGTCATCTGCTGCATCTTCCAGAGAATATCTATCTTCACTACGCCGGTCACCTGCCACACCTGCCGGTCACCTGCTGGTCATCTACTGTATCTTCCAGAGAATATCTATCTTCACTATGCCGGTCACCTGCCGGTCACCTACCTGCTGGTCACCTGCAGGTCATCTGCTGATCACCTGCTGGTCACGTGCTGGTCATCTGCTGTATCTCCCAGAGAATATCTATCTATCTTCACTATACCGGTCACCTGCCGCACCTGCCGGTCATCTGCTGATCACCTGCTGGTCACCTGCTGGTCATCTGCTGCATCTTCCAGAGAATATCTATCTTCACTACGCCGGTCACCTGCCGCACCTAACGGTCATCTGCTGGTCATCTGCCGTATCTTCCAGAGAATATCTATCTTCACTACGCCGGTCACCTGCCGCACCTGACGGTCATCTGCTGTATCTTCCAGAGAATATCTATCTTCACTGTGCTGGTCACCTGCCGCACCTGCCGGTCACCTGCTGGTCATCTGCTGTATCTTCCAGAGAATATCTATCTTCACTGTGCTGGTCACCTGCCGCACCTGCCGGTCACCTGCTGGTCATCTGCTGTATCTTCCAGAGAATATCTATCTTCACTACGCCGGTCACCTGCCGCACCTAACGGTCATCTGCTGGTCATCTGCCGTAACTTCCAGAGAATATCTATCTTCACTACGCCGGTCACCTGCCGCACCTGACGGTCATCTGCTGTATCTTCCAGAGAATATCTATCTTCACTGTGCTGGTCACCTGCCGCACCTGCCGGTCACCTGCTGGTCATCTGCTGTATCTTCCAGAGAATATCTATCTTCACTGTGCTGGTCACCTGCCGCACCTGACGGTCATCTGCTGCATCTTCCAGAGAATATCTATCTTCACTATGCCGGTCACCTGCCATCACCTGCCAGGTAAAGTGAGAAGAAGAAAATAATACCAGGAAATATAGATAGCTCTCTCTCTCTCTCTCTCTCTCTCTTTCTGCTGCTTCTCCTTAAAACTTGTTTGGGATAGGGGGCAGTATTTTGACATCCAGATGAAAAGAGTGCCCAAAGTAAACTGCCTGTTACTCAGATATGCTTATAGATTTGGATAGAAAACATTTGAAAGTTTCTAAAACTGTTCAAGTTAGGTCTGTGAGTATAACAGAACTGATATGGCAGGCGAAACCCAGAGGACAAACCACCCCCCTCAATGGCTATCACTTTTATTATATGGCGAAGTCCTCCCAGATTGCAGTTCCTAGGGCTTCCACTAGATGTCAACAGTCTTTAGAAAGAGTTTCAGGCTGGTTTTTGGAAAAATTTGCCAGAAATTGAATTTTTCTAGATGGCTCCCATTTTGGCTGTAGTGTTTCCAAGCGCGTGAATGAGAACGCGTTCTTTGGTATTTTTCTCCGGTAAAGACAATAACGATTCTGTCTTAAATTGTATCATTTATTTGCATATTAGGGTACCTAAGGTTTGATTATGAACGTTTGACTTGTTTGGAAAAGTTTATTAGTAACGTTTGGGATTCATTTTGTATGCATTTTGATGGAGGGAAACTGGGTGGATTATTGACTGAAGCGCGCCAGCTAAACTGAGTTGTTATGGATATAAAGAAGGACATTATTGAACAAAATGACGATTTGTGATGTAACTGGGACCTTTTGGAGTGCCAACAGAAGAAGATCATCAAAGGTAAGGCATTTATTATATCGCTATTTCTGACCTGACTGGTTGAAATATGTTTTTATGGTTTTGTATGAGGGGTGCTGTCCTCAGATAATCACATGGTGTGCTTTCGCCGTAAAGCCTTTTTGAAATCTGACACAGCGGCTGGATTAACAAGAAGTGAAGCTTTATTTTGACGTATTACACGTGATTTTATGAAAGTTAAATATTTATAATAATGTAGTTTGAATTTCGCACTCTGCAAATTCGCCGGATGTTGTTGAGGTGTCCCATTAGCGGCACGCCTTTCCCAAAGAGGTTTTAAGTTTTGAATAAATTACTAGATTGATTCACTGATCCTTTGACTGGATAGACAACATGTCAGTTCCTGCTCCAAGAGCTCTGGTAGGATGGAGGACCTCCTCAGGATGTCATCATAATTACAGCATAAGTCTATGGAAGGGGGTGAGAACCATGAGCCTCCTAGGTTTTGTATTGTAGTCATTATACCCAGAGGAGGATGAAAACTAGCTGCCCTCCGGCTACTCCATGGTGCTACCCTACAGAGTGCTGATGAGGCTACTGTAGACCTTCATTGCAAAGCAGTGAGTTTTTCAGCTATTTGGTGACTTGGATATATTTAGTATAGTTTTATCTAAAAAGGATAATCATTTTATTGTTTCACTCTTTAAAAAATAATAATAATTCACTGAGTTGTCCTCCCCTTCTGAGGCTCTGAGGAGCCTCCTCTGGTGTTTATGTATGTGTGTGTGCTGTGTTGGCCTTTGTGTGTTTCTGGATTTGTTATACAGCCTAGTTGTCACAGGGCGCAGGCAGGCAGGGAAATAAAACCAATGTTTTACTGTCAAGGCAAAACGGAGCTGAATGAAACTTCAAACCGTTTCCACTCTGCAAGATGCTGAGAGATGCTGCGAGACGCTGCGAGACGCTGAGACAGGGAAACACACCGCTGGAGCCTTTCCGCCTCTCCGCCGAGCTGCACAGCTTTGATCAGAACCCAACCCTTTATAGGGGGTGACTGGAGGATGCTCCGCTGCTGTCACCCCAAATCTACCTCACACTGCACACACACACACACACACACACACACACACACACACACACACACACACACACACACACACACAATCCTTGCAGAGTGAGGGATAGAGAGAGGTGGAAAGGGGGGCGAAGGAGGGAACAAGAGGGAAGGAAGGGAAGCAGGTTCAGGCGAGCGACACCTGCTGAAAATGGAGCATGAAAAGAAGCACTTGACTCACTTTTCCTCCGCTTGCTCACCCTGGTGTGTGTGTGTGTGTGTGTGTGTGTGTGTGTGTGTGTGTGTGTGTGTGTGTGTGTGTGTGTGTGTGAGAGTTTTTGTGTGTGCTGAGTGGAATACCTGAGGCGTTTACATGTGAGTTTGTTTCTAACCTCATCCATTGTCCTCCTGATAAACAGAAAGGCTAAATGATGTTAGCAGGATAACTGTAACAAATAGGAGCGATAATGTCTCGAGTCAGCTCTACTCTGTTAAACAGTAGGCTGTCCACCGGTCTGGTCCGCCTTCAGCTGGCTGCCAGACCATGCCCTCTGTCCTCACAGCTGGACTACCGCGACCAAGCCTCACGCAACAGCCCCCAGGTGTAGATCTTACAGTGAAATGCTTACTTACAAGCCCTTGACCAACAATGCAGTTTTAAGAAAAATAAGTGTTAAAGTATTTACTAAAACAAAAAAAATAAAAAATAGCAGTATCAGTTTGCCTTACCTCCTCACGCCATTTTCACACACTGTATATATACTTTATTTTGTTTTCTATTGTGTTATTGACTGTACGCTTTATTCCACGTTTATTCCATGTGTAACTCTGTGTTGTTGTTTTTGTCGCACTGCTTTTCTTTCTCTTGGACAGGTTGCAGTTGTAAATGAGAACTTGTTCTCAATTAGCTTACCTGGCTAATTAAAGGTACTTTGACGCTCGTTGAATGTGGCATGGTTTACAGACTATCACGTATTACAAAGTGAAACCCAGCCGCTGCCCAGTGACGCAAGCCTACTAGACGAGCTAAATGCCTTCTATGCTCGCTTCGAGGCGAGCAACACTGAACCACGCATGAGAGCACCAGCTGAGGGTAGTGCCTTTGGCCCAGTACATCACTGGGGCCGAGCTCCCTGCCATCCATGACCTCTATACTGGGCAGTGTCAGAGGAAAGCCCTACAAATAGTCTCCACCCAAATTATAGACTGTTCTTTCTGCTACCCCACAGCAAGCGGTACCGGAGTGCCAAATCTGGGACCAAAAGGCTCCTGAACAGCTTCTACCCCCAAGCCATAAGACTGCAGAACACACAATCAAAGGGCTACCCAGGACTACTTGCATTGCCCCCATTTAAAATGCTTAGTGCCAACTGCAAAGTTTGGAGGAGGAGGATTAAGGTCGGGGACTGTTTTTCATGGTTCAGGCTAGGCCCCTTAGTTCCAGTGAAGGGACATCTTCATGATACAGCATACAATGACATTCTAGATGATTCTGTGCTTCCAACTTTGTGGCAACAGTTTGGGGACTTGACTGTCCTGCACAGACCCCTGACCTCAACCCCATTGAACATCTTTGGGATAAATTGGAACGCCGACTGAAAGCCACGCCTACTCGTCCAACATCAGTGCCTGACCTCACTAATAATGTTGTGGCTGAATGGAAGCAAGTCCCTGCAGCAATGTTCCAACATCTAGTGGAAAGCCTTCCCAGAAGAGTGGAGGCTGTTATAGCAGCACAGGGGGGACCAACTGCATATTAATGACTTCCCAGAAGAGTGGAGGCTGTTATAGCAGCACAAGGGGGACCAACTACATATTAATGCCTTTCCCGAAGAGTGGAGGCTGTTATAGCAGCACAGGGGGGACCAACTGCATATTAATGACTTCCCAGAAGAGTGGAGGCTGTTAGCAGCAGAGGGGGACCAACTACACATTCATATCCATGATTTTGGAAAGAGATGTTTGACGGGCAGGTGTCCACATACATTTGGTAATGTAGTGTATCTCACTTCTCTCCCTAGGCCTACAATATCCGAGCCCCCGCAGAAATCGAATTAACATAATATAAACATCTCCATCAAAATCCGTCTGTTTAAGCTAGAGAGATGTTTTTATGGGTTAGGTCTGAGAGAGAGAGATGTTTTTATGGGTTAGGTCTGAGAGAGAGAGATGTTTTTATGGGTTAGGTCTGAGAGAGAGAGATGTTTTCATGGGTTAGGTCTGAGGGAGAGATGTTTTTATGGGTTAGGTCTGAGAGAGAGAGAGATGTTTTCATGGGTTAGGTCTGAGAGAGAGATGTTTTCATGGGTTAGGTCTGAGAGAGAGAGATGTTTTTATGGGTTAGGTCTAAGAGAGAGAGATGTTTTCATGGGTTAGGTCTGAGAGAGAGACGTTTTCATGGGTTAGGTCTGAGAGAGAGATGTTTTTATGGGTTAGGTCTGAGAGAGAGAGAGAGATGTTTTCATGGGTTAGGTCTGAGAGAGAGAGATGTTTTCATGTGTTAGGTCTGAGAATAGAGAGAGAGATGTTTTCATGGGTTAGGTCTGAGAGAGAGATGTTTTCATGGGTTAGGTCTGAGAGAGAGAGAGAGAGAGAGATGTTTTTATGGGTTAGGTCTGAGAGAGAGATGTTTTCATGGGTTAGGTCTGAGAGAGAGAAATGTTTTTATGGGTTAGGTCTGAGAGAGAGATGTTTTCATGGGTTAGGTCTGAGAGAGAGAGATGTTTTTATGGGTTAGGTCTGAGAGAGAGATGTTTTCATGGGTTAGGTCTGAGAGAGAGATGTTTTCATGGTTTAGGTCTGAGAGAGAGAGATGTTTTCATGGGCTGTGTCTCAAAATGCCGCGTCCCCCGACACCCTTCCATTTGTGGTGAAGTGTGGCAGAGCTACAGCAGTGTTTGTCAGACCATGAGACATCCCGAAAATCGGTCTTCTCACAACAATGTCTGTAGCTGCCGAATTGTTTTGCCTACACAACTATTATGACCCCTCTATTGAAAGATGAGACTCTCACGAACACGAATATCTGTTGTTCCATGTAGTGAATCTGTTATTCAATGCATTTCTATTGGCTAATAGCAGTAAGGACTATCTGTTATTCAATGTGTTTCTATGGGCTAATAGCAGTAAGGACTATATGTTATTCAATGTGTTTCTATGGGCTAATAGCAATAAGGACTATCTGTTATTCAATGTGTTTCTATGGGCTAATAGCAGTATGGACTATCTGTTATTCAATGTGTTTCTATGGGCTAATAGCAGTAAGGACTATTTGTTATTCAATGTGTTTCTATGGGCTAATAGCATTAAGGACTATCTGTTATTCAATGTGTTTCTATGGGCTAATAGCATTAAGGACTATCTGTTATTCAATGTGTTTCTATGGGCTAATAGCAGTAATATCAAATTCAATGTTTCATCCAATAGCCTTTTCTGATATTTTTTGATACCTTACGGGGGGTCTCAAAATTCAAAATCTAATAACTAAATAATCCTTAGTATGACCATCTTAAAACAATTCCATGTGCTAGCTTAGAACCCCTTATTAAAGTATATAAATACAAAGCACCAAACCCACTCTTGAGGTCCCTCGTGTCTCTTCCAACCGAGGTAAATCAGCCTTTAGTTTTAACGCCCCCCATGTTTGAAATAATTCACTAACCTCATTTACATCTTGAATCCCTGGTGCCAACAGTTTAGAACACTGATGAGCAATGACCTCACTGAGGTTTGTGTTTTGGTTGATTGTAAAAATGGATCTGTTGAAATGTAGTTCATCTGTTGTATCTTGTAGTTTCTTTTCTGTTTTATAAAATGTTCATGTTGATGAACTGTTCATGAACTGAAATAGTGGACATGAATGTTGCCTGGCGTGTCAGTTTCTGTGTGTGAGAGTACGAGATGTCTCAGAATGTGTGTGTGTGTGTTTGTCAAAGACTCCAGCCACCTAAGTACCAGTGCAGCAAGTCTGGAACCAACAGGAGCCTGAACATCCCAAGCCATAAGACTGCTAAATAGTTAATTAAATAGTTAACCAAATAGTTACCATCTGCATTGACCCTGCTTGCAATAGGTTTTTTGACTCATCACATAAGTGACTGCTCCTGTTTATCATCTGTCACATTATTCCTAGTTATATGTACATATTTACCTCAACTACCTTGTATCCCTGCACATCGACTCGGTACTGGGTACACAGTGTATATAGCCAAGTTATCGTTACTGATCGTGTATTTATTATTAAGTGTTTAACTTTTCTATTATTTCTCTATTTTCTTTCTCTCTGCATTGTTGGGAAGGGCCCGTAAGTAAGCATTTCACTGTTAGTCTCCACCTGTTGTTTACAAAGCATGTGACGAATAAATGTTATTTGAGATGTGTGCATAAGAGACTTGTGAGGTGTCTGTCTGTCAGGCGGTGGATGTCGAGGCGAGACATTAACAGCTCCTGTCATTCTGCTGACACCATTTCCCAAGGTGCCGTTGGCTGCTAGTGTTTGTCAACAACCCTGTCACTGTCACGACAGCCCCGACCCAGGAGCTCCACAGAGAGGGTGTGTGTGTGTGTGTGTGCGTGCGTGCGTGCGTGCGTGTGCGTGTGCGCAATGTCTCAGACTGCAGAACCAAAATGAGCTGTCACTCCAATTCCCAGGATGCCTTGCTGTTTAACATAGCACTGGTGTGTGGGCCGGTAAAACACACACACACACACACACACACACACACACACACACACACACACACACACACACACACACACACACACACACGCTGTGAGATAATTAAACAGAGCAGCAGCAGAGCATTGGCTCATATTCATTTTGGCCTCCGGCACCCGGTTAGGAGCTATGCCTGGAGGAGGGAGGAGAGGGAGAGAGAGGGGGAGGGAGGGAGGGAAAGGGAAGGTAAGGAGCCAATTAGCCAGCTGGATGGATGAGTGACTGACAGCCTTCTGACACACTGCTACCTGAGCTCAACACACACACACACACCTACACACACACACCTACTGTACCTCTTGTTTTTCTGTGAGCATGCTGGGTTTGTTTCTGTTGTTCTCTGTCTCCATGGTGATGCCCTCAGTGAGCTGGGTATTATGGGATGCTCTGAGTTGCAGGCTTTTTGTCCAATCACATCGCCTGGGTCCCTCAACTCTCCACCAATGAGAGTGCCTGCTGGGGTGTGGTCCCTCCTGCCCTCAATCTGTCTCAATCTCTCCCACCATTCTTTCTTCCTCATGTACCTTGATCCATCCATCTTATCCATCCCTCTATCCTGCCCTTTTCTAACCCAAGCCATTCCTTCTTTGACTTAGTTAGCCTGCTGTTGTGTTAGTTACCTTGCTGTTGTGTTAGTTACCTTGCTGTTGTATTAGTTACCTTGCTGTTGAGATAGTTACCTTGCTGTTGAGATAGTTACCTTGGTGTTGAGATAGTTACTTAGCTTGGTGTTGAGTTAGTTACCTTGGTGTTGAGTTAGTTACCTTGGTATTGAGTTGGTTACCTTGGTGTTGAGTTAGTTACCTTGGTGTTGAGTTAGTGACCTTGGTATTGAGTTGGTTACCTTGGTGTTGAGTTAGTTACCTTGGTGTTGTGTTAGTTACCTTGCTGTTGAGTTAGTTACTTAGCTTGGTATTGAGATAGTTAGTTACCTTGGTGTTGAGTTATTTTGCTGGGACGGAGAGAGGTGGAGAAAGAGGGATAAATAGAGAGAAGTAGACATATAGGAACGGAAAGAGAGTAATCATTTTCTTTATCATTACGTCGTATTCCTTAAGTGTCTGGAGTTACCTTCAAGTACAGCAAGGTATAGTCAGGTGCAGCCAGGTGCAGCCAGGTGCAGCCAGGTACAGCCAGGTACAACCAGGTACAACCAGGTACAGCCAGGTAAAACCAGGTACAACCAGGTACAGCCAGGTACAACCAGGTACAACCAGGTACAGCCAGGTACAACCAGTTACAGCCAGGTACAGCCAGGTACAACCAGGTACAGCCAGGTACAACCAGGTACAGCCAGGTACACCAAGGTACAACCAGGTACAGCCAGGTACAACCAGTTACAGCCAGGTACAGCCAGGTACAACCAGGTACAGCCAGGTACAACCATGTATAGTCAGGTACAGCCATATACAACCAGGTACAGCAAGGTACAACCAGGTACAGCCAGGTACAGCCATGTATAGTCAGGTACAGCCATGTATAGTCAGGTACAGCCAGGTACAACCAGGTACAGCCAGGTACAACCATGTATAGTCAGGTACAACCAGGTACAGCCAGGTATAACCATGTATAGTCAGGTACAGCCATATACAACCAGGTACAGCCAGGTAACACCAAGGTACAGCCAGGTACAACCAGGTACAGCCAGGTACAGCCATGTATAGTCAGGTACAGCCAGGTACAGTCAGGTACAGTCATGTACAGTCATGTACAGTCAGGTACAGCCATGTACAGCCAGGTACAGTCAGGTACAGTCAGGTACAGTCATGTACAGTCAGGTACAGCCATGTACAGCCATGTACAGTCAGGTACAGTCAGGTACAGCCAGGTACAGCCAGGTGCAACCAGGTACAACCAGGTACAGCCAGGTACAACCAGGTACACCCAGGTACAACCAGGTACAGCCAGGTACACCCAGGTACAACCAGGTACAGCCAGGTACAACCAGTTACAGCCAGGTACAGCCAGGTACAACCAGGTACAGACAGGTACAACCATGTATAGTCAGGTACAGCCATATACAACCAGGTACAGCAAGGTACAACCAGGTACAGCCAGGTACAGCCATGTATAGTCAGGTACAGCCATGTATAGTCAGGTACAGCCAGGTACAACCAGGTACAGCCAGGTACAACCATGTATAGTCAGGTACAGTCAGGTACAGCCAGGTACAACCAGGTACAGCCAGGTACAACCATGTATAGTCAGGTACAGCCATATACAACCAGGTACAGCCAGGTAACACCAAGGTACAGCCAGGTACAACCAGGTACAACCAGGTACAGCCAGGTACAGCCAGGTACAGCCATGTTTAGTCAGGTACAGTCAGGTACAGCCAGGTACAGTTAGGTACAGTCAGTTACAGCCATGTACAGCCATGTTCAGTCATGTACAGTCAGGTACAGCCATGTACAGCCATGTACAGTCAGTTACAGTCAGGTACAGCCAGGTACAGTCATGTACAGTCAGGTACAGCCATGTACAGCCATGTACAGTCAGGTACAGTCAGGTACAGCCAGGTACAGTCAGGTACAGTCAGGTAAAACCAGGTACAGCAAGGTACAACCATGTATAGTCAGGTACAGCCAGGTACAGCCAGGTACAGTCAGGTACAGTCAGGTACAGCCAGGTACAGCCAGGTACAGTCAGGTACTGCCATGTACAGCCAGGTACAGTCAGGTACAGCCAGGTACAGTCAGGAACAGCCAGGTACAGCCAGGTACAACCAGGTACAACCAGGTACAGCCAGGTTCAACTATGTATAGTCAGGTACAGTCAGGTACAGCCAGGTACAACCAGGTACAGCCAGGTACAACCATGTACAGTCAGGTACAGCAATATACAACCAGGTACAGCAAGGTACAACCAGGTATAGTCAAGTACAGCCATGTATAGTCAGGTACAGCCATAACCAACCAGGTACAGCCAGGTAACACCAGGTACATCCAGGTACAACCAGGTTAAACCAGGTACAGCCAGGTTCAGCCATGTATAGTCAGGTACAGCCAGGTAAAGCCAGGTACAGCCAGGTATTGCTAAGGTACAGCCAGGAATAGCCAGGTACAGCCAGGTACAGCCAGGTACAGCCATGTGCAGCCAGGTACAGCCGGTTACAGCCAGGTACAGCCAGGTACAGCCAGGTGTAGCCAGGTACAGCAAGGTACGACCAGGTACTGCCAGGTACAGCAATGTACAGCCAGGTACAGTCAGGTACAGTCAGGTAATGCCAGGTACAGTCAGGTGCATGCAGGTACAGTCAGGTACAGTCAGGTACAGCCATGTACAACATGGTAAAGCGAGGTACAACCAGGTACAGCCAGGTACAGCAATGTACAACCACGTACAGCCAGGTACAGTCAGGTATAGTAAGGTACAGCCATGTATAGTCAGGTACAGCCAGATACAGCCATGTATAGTCAGGTACAGCCATGTATAGTCAGGTAAAGCCATGTATAGTCAGGTATAGCCAGGTACAGCCAAGTATAGTCAGGTATAGTCAGGTACAGTCAGGTACAGCCAGGTACAGCCAGGTACAGTCAGGTACAGCCATGTATAGTCAGGTACAGCCATGTATAGCCAGGGACAGCCATGTATAGTCAGGTACAGCCATGTATATTCAGGTACAGCCAGGTATAACCATGTATAGTCAGGTACAGTCAGGTACAGCCAGGTACAACCAGGTACAGCCAGGTACAACCATGTATAGTCAGGTACAGCCATATACAACCAGGTACAGCCAGGTAACACCAAGGTACAGCCAGGTACAACCAGGTACAACCAGGTACAGCCAGGTACAGCCAGGTACAGCCATGTATAGTCAGGTACAGTCAGGTACAGCCAGGTACAGTTAGGTACAGTCAGTTACAGCCATGTACAGCCATGTTCAGTCATGTACAGTCAGGTACAGCCATGTACAGCCATGTACAGTCAGTTACAGTCAGGTACAGCCAGGTACAGTCATGTACAGTCAGGTACAGCCATGTACAGCCATGTACAGTCAGGTACAGTCAGGTACAGCCAGGTACAGTCAGGTACAGTCAGGTACAACCAGGTACAGCCAGGTACTGCCATTTAAAGTCAGGTACAGCCAGGTACAGTCAGGTACAGTCAGGAACAGCCAGGTAAAACCAGGTACAGCAAGGTACAACCATGTATAGTCAGGTACAGTCAGGTACAGCCAGGTACAGCCAGGTACAGTCAGGTACAGTCAGGTACAGCCAGGTACAGCCAGGTACAGTCAGGTACTGCCATGTACAGCCAGGTACAGTCAGGTACAGCCAGGTACAGTCAGGAACAGCCAGGTACAGCCAGGTACAACCAGGTACAACCAGGTACAGCCAGGTTCAACTATGTATAGTCAGGTACAGTCAGGTACAGCCAGGTACAACCAGGTACAGCCAGGTACAACCATGTACAGTCAGGTACAGCAATATACAACCAGGTACAGCAAGGTACAACCAGGTATAGTCAAGTACAGCCATGTATAGTCAGGTACAGCCATAACCAACCAGGTACAGCCAGGTAACACCAGGTACATCCAGGTACAACCAGGATAAACCAGGTACAGCCAGGTACAGCCAGGTTCAGCCATGTATAGTCAGGTACAGCCAGGTATAGCCAGGTACAGCCAGGTATAGCTAAGGTACAGCCAGGAATAGCCAGGTACAGCCAGGTACAGCCAGGTACAGCCATGTGCAGCCAGGTACAGCCGGTTACAGCCAGGTACAGCCAGGTACAGCCAGGTGTAGCCAGGTACAGCAAGGTACGACCAGGTACTGCCAGGTACAGCAATGTACAGCCAGGTACAGTCAGGTACAGTCAGGTAATGCCAGGTACAGTCAGGTGCATGCAGGTACAGTCAGGTACAGTCAGGTACAGCCATGTACAACATGGTAAATCCAGGTACAACCAGGTACAGCCAGGTACAGCAATGTACAACCACGTACAGCCAGGTACAGTCAGGTATAGTAAGGTACAGCCATGTATAGTCAGGTACAGCCAGATACAGCCATGTATAGTCAGGTACAGCCATGTATAGTCAGGTACAGCCAAGTATAGTCAGGTATAGTCAGGTACAGTCAGGTACAGCCAGGTACAGCCAGGTACAGTCAGGTACAGCCATGTATAGTCAGGTACAGCCATGTATAGCCAGGGACAGCCATGTATAGTCAGGTACAGCCATGTATATTCAGGTACAGCCAGGTATAGTCAGGTACAGCCAGGTACAGCCAGGTACAGTCAGGTACAGCCAGGTACAGCCAGGTACAGTCAGGTACAGCCAGGTACAGCCAGGTACAGTCAGGTACAGCCAGGTACAGCCAGGTACAGCCATGAACAGTCATGTACAGCCAGGTACAGCCAGGTACAGCCAGGTACAGCCATGTATATTCAGGTACAGCCATGTATAGTCAGGTATAGCCAGGTACAGCCATGTATAGTGAGGTACAGCCATGTATAGTCAGGTACAGCCATGTATATTCAGGTGCAGCAATGTATAGTCAGGTATAGCCAGGTACAGCCATGTATAGTGAGGTACAGCCATGTATAGTCAGGTACAGCCATGTATAGTCAGGTACAGCCATGTATAGTCAGGTACAGCCAGGTATAGTCAGGTAAAGCCAGGTACAGCCATGTATAGTCAGGTATAGTCAGGTACAGTCAAGTACAGCCAGGTACAGTCAGGTACAGCCATGTATAGTCAGGTACAGCCATGTATAGCCAGGGACAGCCATGTATAGTCAGGTACAGCCATGTATATTCAGGTACAGCCAGGTATAGTCAGGTACAGCCAGGTACACTCAGGTACAGCCAGGTACAGCCAGGTACATTCAGGTACAGTCAGGTACAGCCAGGTACAGCCATGTATAGTCAGGTACAGCCATGTATAGCCAGGTACAGCCATGTATAGTGAGGTACAGCCATGTATAGTCAGGTACAGCCATGTATAGTCAGGTACAGCCAGGTACAGCCAGGTAAAGCCAGGTACAGCCATGTATAGTCAGGTATAGTCAGGTACAGTCAGGTACAGCCAGGTACAGCCAGGTACAGCCATGTATAGTCCGGTACAGCCAGGTACAGCCATGTATAGTCAGCTACAGCCATGTATTGTCATGTACAGCCATGTATATTCAGGTACAGTCATGTATAGTCAGGTACAGCCAGGTATAGTCAGGTACAGCCATGTATGGTCAGGTAAAGCCAGGTACAGCCATGTATAGTCAGGTATAGTCAGGTACAGTCAGGTACAGCCAGGTATAGTCAGGTACAGCCATGTATAGTCATGTAAAGCCAGGTACAGCCATGTATAGTGAGGTACAGCCATGTATAGCCAGGTACAGCCAGGTATAGTCAGGTACAGCCATGTATAGTCAGGTACAGCCATGTATAGTCAGGTACAGCCAGGTACAGCCAGGTAAAGCCAGGTACAGCCATGTATTGTCAGGTATAGTCAGGTACAGTCAGGTACAGCCAGGTACAGCCAGGTACAGCCAGGTACAGTGATGTATAGTCAGGTATAGTCAGGTACAGCCATGTATAGTCAGGTACAGCCATGTATTGTCAGGTACAGCCATGTATAGTCAGGTACAGCCAGGTACAGTCATGTACAGCCATGTACAGCCATGTATAGTCAGGTACAGCCATGTATAGTCAGGAAAAGCCATGTACAGCCATGTATAGTCAGGTACAGCCAGGTACAGCCATGTATAGTCAGATACAGCAATGTATAGTCATGTACAGCCATGTATATTCAGGTACAGTCATGTACAGTCAGGTACAGCCATGTATAGTCAGGTACAGCCATGTATAGTCAGGTATAGCCAGGTACAGCCAGGTACAGCCAGGTACAGCCATGTATAGTCAGGTACAGCCATGTATAGTCAGGTACATCCAGGTACAGTCAGGTACAGCCATGTACAGCCATGTATAGTCAGGTACAGCCAGGTACAGCCATGTATAGTCAGGTACAGCCATGTATAGTCAGGTACAGCCAGATACAGCCATGTATAGTCAGGTACAGCCATGTATAGTCAGGTACAGCCATGTATAGTCAGGTATAGCCAGGTACAGCCAAGTATAGTCAGGTATAGTCAGGTACAGTCAGGTACAGCCAGGTACAGCCAGGTACAGTCAGGTACAGCCATGTATAGTCAGGTACAGCCATGTATAGCCAGGGACAGCCATGTATAGTCAGGTACAGCCATGTATATTCAGGTACAGCCAGGTATAGTCAGGTACAGCCAGGTACAGCCAGGTACAGTCAGGTACAGCCAGGTACAGCCAGGTACAGTCAGGTACAGCCAGGTACAGCCAGGTACAGCCAGGTACAGTCAGGAAGAGCCAGGTACAGCCAGGTACAGCCATGTATATTCAGGTACAGCCATGTATAGTCAGGTATAGCCAGGTACAGCCATGTATAGTGAGGTACAGCCATGTATAGTCAGGTACAGCCATGTATATTCAGGTACAGCCATGTATAGTCAGGTATAGCCAGGTACAGCCATGTATAGTGAGGTACAGCCATGTATAGTCAGGTACAGCCATGTATAGTCAGGTACAGCCATGTATAGTCAGGTACAGCCAGGTATAGTCAGGTAAAGCCAGGTACAGCCATGTATAGTCAGGTATAGTCAGGTACAGTCAGGTACAGCCAGGTACAGCCAGGTACAGTCAGGTACAGCCATGTATAGTCAGGTACAGCCATGTATAGCCAGGGACAGCCATGCATAGTCAGGTACAGCCATGTATATTCAGGTACAGCCAGGTATAGTCAGGTACAGCCAGGTACAGTCAGGTACAGCCAGGTACAGCCAGGTACAGCCAGGTACAGCCAGGTACAGTCAGGTACAGCCAGGTACAGCCAGGTACAGCCATGTATATTCAGTTTCAGCCATGTATAGTCAGGTATAGCCAGGTACAGCCATGTATAGTGAGGTACATCCATGTATAGTCAGGTACAGCCATGTATAGTCAGGTAGAGCCATGTATAGTCAGGTACAGCAATGTATAGTCAGGTACAGCCATGTATAGTCAGGTACAGCCATGTATAGTCAGGTATAGCCAGGTACAGTCAGGTACAGCCAGGTACAGCCAGGTACAGCCATGTATAGTCAGGTACAGCCATGTATAGTCAGGTAGAGCCATGTATAGTCAGGTACAGCCAGGTACAGTCAGGTACAGCCATGTATAGTCAGGGACAGCCAGGTACAGCCATGTATAGTCCGGTACAGCCATGTATAGTCACAGCCATGTATTGTCAGGTACAGCCATGTATAGTCAGGTACAGCCAGGTACAGTCATGTACAGCCATGTACAGCCATGTATAGTCAGGTACAGCCATGTATAATCAGGAAAAGCCATGTACAGCCATGTATAGTCAGGTACAGCCAGGTACAGCCATGTATAGTCAGATACAGCAATGTATAGTCATGTACAGCCATGTATATTCAGGTACAGTCATGTACAGTCAGGTACAGCCATGTATAGTCAGGTACAGCCATGTATAGTCAGGTATAGCCAGGTACAGCCAGGTACAGCCAGGTACAGCCATGTATAGTCAGGTACAGCCATGTATAGTCAGGTACATCCAGGTACAGTCAGGTACAGCCATGTACAGCCATGTATAGTCAGGTACAGCCAGGTACAGCCATGTATAGTCAGGTACAGCCATGTATAGTCAGGTACAGCCAGATACAGCCATGTATAGTCAGGTACAGCCATGTATAGTCAGGTACAGCCATGTATAGTCAGGTATAGCCAGGTACAGCCAAGTATAGTCAGGTATAGTCAGGTACAGTCAGGTACAGCCAGGTACAGCCAGGTACAGTCAGGTACAGCCATGTATAGTCAGGTACAGCCATGTATAGCCAGGGACAGCCATGTATAGTCAGGTACAGCCATGTATATTCAGGTACAGCCAGGTATAGTCAGGTACAGCCAGGTACAGCCAGGTACAGTCAGGTACAGCCAGGTACAGCCAGGTACAGTCAGGTACAGCCAGGTACAGCCAGGTACAGCCAGGTACAGTCAGGAAGAGCCAGGTACAGCCAGGTACAGCCATGTATATTCAGGTACAGCCATGTATAGTCAGGTATAGCCAGGTACAGCCATGTATAGTGAGGTACAGCCATGTATAGTCAGGTACAGCCATGTATATTCAGGTACAGCCATGTATAGTCAGGTATAGCCATGTATAGTCAGGTATAGCCAGGTACAGCCATGTATAGTGAGGTACAGCCATGTATAGTCAGGTACAGCCATGTATATTCAGGTACAGCCATGTATAGTCAGGTATAGCCATGTATAGTCAGGTATAGCCAGGTACAGCCATGTATAGTGAGGTACAGCCATGTATAGTCAGGTACAGCCATGTATAGTCAGGTACAGCCATGTATAGTCAGGTACAGCCAGGTATAGTCAGGTATAGCCAGGTACAGCCATGTATAGTGAGGTACAGCCATGTAGAGTCAGGTACAGCCATGTATAGTCAGGTACAGCCATGTATAGTCAGGTACAGCCAGGTATAGTCAGGTAAAGCCAGGTACAGCCATGTATAGTCAGGTATAGTCAGGTACAGTCAGGTACAGCCAGGTACAGCCAGGTACAGTCAGGTACAGCCATGTATAGTCAGGTACAGCCATGTATAGCCAGGGACAGCCATGCATAGTCAGGTACAGCCATGTATATTCAGGTACAGCCAGGTATAGTCAGGTACAGCCAGGTACAGCCAGGTACAGCCAGGTACAGCCAGGTACAGTCAGGTACAGCCAGGTACAGCCAGGTACAGCCATGTATATTCAGTTTCAGCCATGTATAGTCAGGTATAGCCAGGTACAGCCATGTATAGTGAGGTACATCCATGTATAGTCAGGTACAGCCATGTATAGTCAGGTAGAGCCATGTATAGTCAGGTACAGCAATGTATAGTCAGGTACAGCCATGTATAGTCAGGTACAGCCATGTATAGTCAGGTATAGCCAGGTACAGTCAGGTACAGCCAGGTACAGCCAGGTACAGCCATGTATAGTCAGGTACAGCCATGTATAGTCAGGTAGAGCCATGTATAGTCAGGTACAGCCAGGTACAGTCAGGTACAGCCATGTATAGTCAGGGACAGCCAGGTACAGCCATGTATAGTCCGGTACAGCCATGTATAGTCAGGTACAGCCATGTATAGTCAGGTACAGCCAGGTACAGCCAGGTACAGTCAGGTACAGCCAGGTACTGCAAGGTACAGCCATGTATAGTCAGGTGTAGCCAGGTACAGCCAGGTACAGCCAGGTACAGCCAGGTACAGTGATGTACAGTCAGGTATAGTCAGGTACAGCCATGTATAGTCAGGTACAGCCATGTATAGTCAGGTACAGCCATGTATAGTCAGGTACAGCCAGGTACAGTCAGGTACAGCCATGTACAGCCATGTATAGTCAGGTACAGCCATGTATATTCAGGAACAGCCAGGTACAGCCATGTATAGTCCGGTACAGCCAGGTACAGCCATGTATAGTCAGGTACAGCCATGTATTGTCATGTACAGCCATGTATATTCAGGTACAGTCATGTATAGTCAGGTACAGCCAGGTATAGTCAGGTACAGCCATGTATGGTCAGGTAAAGCCAGGTACAGCCATGTATAGTCAGGTATAGTCAGGTACAGTCAGGTACAGCCAGGTATAGTCAGGTACAGCCATGTATAGTCAGGTAAAGCCAGGTACAGCCATGTATAGTGAGGTACAGCCATGTATAGCCAGGTACAGCCAGGTATAGTCAGGTACAGCCATGTATAGTCAGGTACAGCCATGTATAGTCAGGTACAGCCAGGTACAGCCAGGTAAAGCCAGGTACAGCCATGTATAGTCAGGTATAGTCAGGTACAGTCAGGTACAGCCAGGTACAGCCAGGTACAGTGATGTATAGTCAGGTATAGTCAGGTACAGCCATGTATAGTCAGGTACAGCCATGTATAGTCAGGTACAGCCATGTATAGTCAGGTACAGCCAGGTACAGTCAGGTGCAGCCATGTACAGCCATGTATAGTCAGGTACAGCCATGTATAGTCAGGAAAAGCCATGTACAGCCATGTGTAGTCAGGTACAGCCAGGTACAGCCATGTATAGTCATGTACAGCCATGTATATTCAGGTACAGTCATGTACAGTCAGGTACAGCCATGTATAGTCAGGTACATCCATGTATAGTCAGGTATAGCCAGGTACAGCCAGCTACAGCCAGGTACAGCCATGTATAGTCAGGTACAGCCAGGTATAGCCATGTATAGTCAGGTACAGCCATGTATAGCCATGTATAGTCAGGTACAGCCATGTATAGTCAGGCACAGCCATGTATAGTCAGGTATAGCCAGGTACAGCCAAGTATAGTCAGGTATAGTCAGGTACAGTCAGGTACAGCCAGGTACAGCCAGGTACAGTCAGGTACAGCCATGTATAGTCAGGTACAGCCATGTATAGCCAGAGACAGCCATGTATAGTCAGGTACAGCCATGTATATTCAGGTACAGCCAGGTATAGTCAGGTACAGCCAGGTACAGCCAGGTACAGTCAGGTACAGCCAGGTACAGCCAGGTACAGTCAGGTACAGCCAGGTACAGCCAGGTACAGCCAGGTACAGTCAGGTACAGCCAGGTACAGCCAGGTACAGCCAGGTACAGCCATGTATATTCAGGTACAGCCATGTATAGTCAGGTATAGCCAGGTACAGCCATGTATAGTGAGGTACAGCCATGTATAGTCAGGTACAGCCATGTATATTCAGGTACAGCCATGTATAGTCAGGTATAGCCAGGTACAGCCATGTATAGTGAGGTACAGCCATGTATAGTCAGGTACAGTCATGTATAGTCAGGTACAGCCATGTATAGTCAGGTACAGCCAGGTATAGTCAGGTAAAGCCAGGTACAGCCATGTATAGACAGGTATAGTCAGGTACAGTCAGGTACAGCCAGGTACAGTCAGGTACAGCCATGTATAGTCAGGTACAGCCATGTATAGCCAGGTACAGCCATGCATAGTCAGGTACAGCCATGTATATTCAGGTACAGCCAGGTATAGTCAGGTACAGCCAGGTACAGTCAGGTACAGCCAGGTACAGCCAGGTACAGCCAGGTACAGCCAGGTACAGTCAGGTACAGCCAGGTACAGCCAGGTACAGCCATGTATATTCAGGTACATTCATGTATAGTCAGGTATAGCCAGGTACAGCCATGTATAGTGAGGTACATCCATGTATAGTCAGGTACAGCCATGTATAGTCAGGTACAGCCATGTATAGTCAGGTACAGCCAGGTACAGCCTGGTAAAGCAAGGTACAGCCATGTATAGTCAGGTATAGTCAGGTACAGTCAGGTACAGCCAGGTACAGCCAGGTACAGCCATGTATAGTCACGTACAGCCATGTATAGTCAGGTAGAGCCATGTATAGTCAGGTACAGCCAGGTACAGTCAGGTACAGCCATGTATAGTCAGGGACAGCCAGGTACAGCCATGTATAGTCCGGTACAGCCATGTATAGTCAGGTACAGCCATGTATAGTCAGGTACAGCCAGGTACAGCCAGGTACAGTCAGGTACAGCCAGGTACTGCAAGGTACAGCCAGGTATAGTCAGGTGTAGCCAGGTACAGCCAGGTACAGCCATGTATATTCAGGTACAGCCGTGTATAGTCAGGTATAGCCAGGTACAGCCATGTATAGTCAGATATAGCCAGGTATAGCCATGTATAGTCAGGTACAGCCATGTATAGTCAGGTACAGTCAGGTACAGCCATGTATAGTCAGGTACAGCCATGTATAGTCAGGTACAGCCATGTATAGTCAGGTACAGCCATGTACACTCAGGTACAGCCATGTACAGTCATGTATAGTCAGGTACAGCCAAGTACAGCCATGTATAGTCAGGTACAGCCAGGTACAGCCATGTATAGTCCGGTACAGCCATGTACAGTCAGGTACAGCCAGGTACAGCCATGTATAGTCAGGTACAGCCATGTATAGCCAGGTACAGCCAGGTATAGTCAGGTACAGCCAGGTAAAGCCAGGTACAGCCATGTATAGTCAGGTACAGCCAGGTACAGCCAGGTAAAGCCAGGTACAGCCATGTATAGTCAGGTATAGTCAGGTACAGCGATGTATAGTCAGGTATAGTCAGGTACAGCCATGTATAGTCAGGTATAGCCAGGTACAGCCAAGGAACAGCCAGGTACAGCCAGGTACAGCCAGGTACAGCGATGTATAGTCAGGTATAGTCAGGTACAGCCATGTATAGTCAGGTATAGCCAGGTACAGCCAAGTATAGTCAGGTATAGTCAGGTACAGTCAGGTACAGCCAGGTACAGCCAGGTACAGTCAGGTACAGCCATGTATAGTCAGGTACAGCCATGTATAGCCAGGGACAGCCATGTATAGTCAGGTACAGCCATGTATGTTCAGGTACATTCAGGTATAGTCAGGTACAGCCAGGTACAGCCAGGTACAGTCAGGTACAGCCAGGTACAGCCAGGTACAGTCACGTACAGCCAGGTACAGCCAGGTACAGCCAGGTACAGTCAGGTACAGCCATGTATAGTCAGATATAGCCAGGTATAGCCATGTATAGTCAGGTACAGCCATGTATAGTCAGGTACAGTCAGGTACAGCCATGTATAGTCAGGTACAGCCATGTATAGTCAGGTACAGCCATGTATAGTCAGGTACAGCCATGTACACTCAGGTACAGCCATGTACAGTCATGTATAGTCAGGTACAGCCAAGTACAGCCATGTATAGTCAGGTACAGCCAGGTACAGCCATGTATAGTCCGGTACAGCCATGTACAGTCAGGTACAGCCAGGTACAGCCATGTATAGTCAGGTACAGCCATGTATAGCCAGGTACAGCCAGGTATAGTCAGGTACAGCCAGGTAAAGCCAGGTACAGCCATGTATAGTCAGGTACAGCCAGGTACAGCCAGGTAAAGCCATGTACAGCCATGTATAGTCAGGTATAGTCAGGTACAGCGATGTATAGTCAGGTATAGTCAGGTACAGCCATGTATAGTCAGGTATAGCCAGGTACAGCCAAGGAACAGCCAGGTACAGCCAGGTACAGCCAGGTACAGCGATGTATAGTCAGGTATAGTCAGGTACAGCCATGTATAGTCAGGTATAGCCAGGTACAGCCAAGTATAGTCAGGTATAGTCAGGTACAGTCAGGTACAGCCAGGTACAGCCAGGTACAGTCAGGTACAGCCATGTATAGTCAGGTACAGCCATGTATAGCCAGGGACAGCCATGTATAGTCAGGTACAGCCATGTATGTTCAGGTACAGCCAGGTATAGTCAGGTACAACCAGGTACAGCCAGGTACAGTCAGGTACAGCCAGGTACAGCCAGGTACAGTCAGGTACAGCCAGGTACAGCCAGGTACAGCCAGGTACAGTCAGGTACAGCCAGGTACAGCCAGGTACAGCCAGGTACAGCCATGTATATTCAGGTACAGCCATGTATAGTCAGGTATAGCCAGGTACAGCCATGTATAGTGAGGTACAGCCATGTATAGTCAGGTACAGCCATGTATATTCAGGTACAGCCATGTATAGTCAGGTATAGCCAGGTCCAGCCATGTATAGTGAGGTACAGCCATGTATAGTCAGGTACAGCCATGTATAGTCAGGTATAGTCAGGTACAGTCAGGTACAGCCAGGTACAGCCAGGTACAGTCAGGTACAGCCATGTATAGTCAGGTACAGACATGCATAGCCAGGGACAGCCATGTATAGTCAGGTACAGCCATGTATATTCAGGTACAGCCAGGTATAGTCAGGTACAGCCAGGTACAGCCAGGTACAGCCAGGTACAGCCAGGTACAGACAGGTACAGCCAGGTACAGCCAGGTACAGCCATGTATATTCAGGTACAGCCATGTATAGTCAGGTATAGCCAGGTACTGCCATGTATAGTGAGGTACAGCCATGTATAGTCCGGTACAGCCATGTATAGTCAGGTACAGCCATGTATAGTCAGGTACAGCCATGTATAGTCAGGTACAGCCATGTATAGTCAGGTACAGCCATGTATAGTCAGGTACAGCCAGGTACAGCCTGGTAAAGCAAGGTACAGCCATGTATAGTCAGGTATAGTCAGGTACAGTCAGGTACAGCCAGGTACAGCCAGGTACAGCCATGTATAGTCACGTAGAGTCATGTATAGTCAGGTACAGCCAGGTACAGTCAGGTACAGCCATGTATAGTCAGGGACAGCCAGGTACAGCCATGTATAGTCCGGTACAGCCATGTAATGTCAGGTACAGCCATGTATAGTCAGGGACAGCCAGGTACAGCCATGTATAGTCCGGTACAGCCATGTATAGTCAGGTACAGCCATGTATAGTCAGGTACAGCCATGTACAGCCAGGTACAGTCAGGTACAGCCAGGTACAGCCAGGTACAGTCAGGTACAGCCAGGTACAGCCAGGTACAGCCATGTATATTCAGTTTCAGCCATGTATAGTCAGGTATAGCCAGGTACAGCCATGTATAGTGACGTACATCCATGTATAGTCAGGTACAGCCATGTATAGTCAGGTAGAGCCATGTATAGTCAGGTACAGCCATGTATAGTCAGGTACAGCCATGTATAGTCAGGTACAGCCATGTATAGTCAGGTATAGCCAGGTACAGTCAGGTACAGCCAGGTACAGCCATGTATAGTCAGGTACAGCCATGTATAGTCAGGTAGAGCCATGTATAGTCAGGTACAGCCAGGTACAGTCAGGTACAGCCATGTATAGTCAGGGACAGCCAGGTACAGCCATGTATAGTCCGGTACAGCCTTGTATAGTCAGGTACAGCCAGGTATAGTCAGGTACAGCCAGGTACAGCCAGGTACAGTCAGGTACAGCCAGGTATAGCCAGGTACAGCCAAGTATAGTCAGGTATAGTCAGGTACAGTCAGGTA
This sequence comes from Oncorhynchus mykiss, assembly GCF_057628025.1. Taxonomy (NCBI): domain Eukaryota; kingdom Metazoa; phylum Chordata; class Actinopteri; order Salmoniformes; family Salmonidae; genus Oncorhynchus; species Oncorhynchus mykiss. The sequence goes on from NC_143025.1 coordinate 96,119,867, forward strand.
CAGCCAGGTACAGCCAGGTACAGTCAGGTACAGCCATGTATAGTCAGGTACAGCCATGTATAGCCAGGGACAGCCATGTATAGTCAGGTACAGCCATGTATGTTCAGGTACAGCCAGGTATAGTCAGGTACAGCCAGGTACAGCCAGGTACAGTCAGGTACAGCCAGGTACAGCCAGGTACAGTCAGGTACAGCCAGGTACAGCCAGGTACAGTCAGGTACAGCCAGGTACAGCCAGGTACAGCCAGGTACAGCCATGTATATTCAGGTACAGCCATGTATAGTCAGGTATAGCCAGGTACAGCCATGTATAGTGAGGTACAGCCATGTATAGTCAGGTACAGCCATGTATATTCAGGTACAGCCATGTATAGTCAGGTATAGCCAGGTCCAGCCATGTATAGTGAGGTACAGCCATGTATAGTCAGGTACAGCCATGTATAGTCAGGTATAGTCAGGTACAGTCAGGTACAGCCAGGTACAGCCAGGTACAGTCAGGTACAGCCATGTATAGTCAGGTACAGACATGCATAGCCAGGGACAGCCATGTATAGTCAGGTACAGCCATGTATATTCAGGTACAGCCAGGTATAGTCAGGTACAGCCAGGTACAGCCAGGTACAGCCAGGTACAGCCAGGTACAGCCAGGTACAGACAGGTACAGCCAGGTACAGCCAGGTACAGCCATGTATATTCAGGTACAGCCATGTATAGTCAGGTATAGCCAGGTACTGCCATGTATAGTGAGGTACAGCCATGTATAGTCCGGTACAGCCATGTATAGTCAGGTACAGCCATGTATAGTCAGGTACAGCCATGTATAGTCAGGTACAGCCATGTATAGTCAGGTACAGCCATGTATAGTCAGGTACAGCCAGGTACAGCCTGGTAAAGCAAGGTACAGCCATGTATAGTCAGGTATAGTCAGGTACAGTCAGGTACAGCCAGGTACAGCCAGGTACAGCCATGTATAGTCACGTAGAGTCATGTATAGACAGGTACAGCCAGGTACAGTCAGGTACAGCCATGTATAGTCAGGGACAGCCAGGTACAGCCATGTATAGTCCGGTACAGCCATGTATAGTCAGGTACAGCTATGTATAGTCAGGGACAGCCAGGTACAGCCATGTATAGTCCGGTACAGCCATGTATAGTCAGGTACAGCCATGTATAGTCAGGTACAGCCATGTACAGCCAGGTACAGTCAGGTACAGCCAGGTACAGCCAGGTACAGTCAGGTACAGCCAGGTACAGCCAGGTACAGCCATGTATATTCAGTTTCAGCCATGTATAGTCAGGTATAGCCAGGTACAGCCATGTATAGTGACGTACATCCATGTATAGTCAGGTACAGCCATGTATAGTCAGGTAGAGCCATGTATAGTCAGGTACAGCCATGTATAGTCAGGTACAGCCATGTATAGTCAGGTACAGCCATGTATAGTCAGGTATAGCCAGGTACAGTCAGGTACAGCCAGGTACAGCCATGTATAGTCAGGTACAGCCATGTATAGTCAGGTAGAGCCATGTATAGTCAGGTACAGCCAGGTACAGTCAGGTACAGCCATGTATAGTCAGGGACAGCCAGGTACAGCCATGTATAGTCCGGTACAGCCATGTATAGTCAGGTACAGCCATGTATAGTCAGGTACAGCCAGGTACAGCCAGGTACAGTCAGGTACAGCCAGGTACTGCAAGGTACAGCCATGTATAGTCAGGTGTAGCCAGGTACAGCCAGGTACAGCCAGGTACAGTGATGTACAGTCAGGTATAGTCAGGTACAGCCATGTATAGTCAGGTACAGCCATGTATAGTCAGGTACAGCCATGTATAGTCAGGTACAGCCAGGTACAGTCAGGTACAGCCAGGTACAGTCAGGTACAGCCATGTACAGCCATGTATAGTCAGGTACAGCCAGGTACAGTCAGGTACAGCCATGTACAGCCATGTATAGTCAGGTACAGCCATGTATATTCAGGAACAGCCAGGTACAGCCATGTATAGTCCGGTACAGCCAGGTACAGCCATGTATAGTCAGGTACAGCCATGTATTGTCATGTACAGCCATGTATATTCAGGTACAGTCATGTATAGTCAGGTACAGCCAGGTATAGTCAGGTACAGCCATGTATGGTCAGGTAAAGCCAGGTACAGCCATGTATAGTCAGGTATAGTCAGGTACAGTCAGGTACAGCCAGGTATAGTCAGGTACAGCCATGTATAGTCAGGTAAAGCCAGGTACAGCCATGTATAGTGAGGTACAGCCATGTATAGCCAGGTACAGCCAGGTATAGTCAGGTACAGCCATGTATAGTCAGGTACAGCCATGTATAGTCAGGTACAGCCAGGTACAGCCAGGTAAAGCCAGGTACAGCCATGTATAGTCAGGTACAGCCATGTATAGTCAGGTACAGCCATGTATAGTCAGGTACAGCCATGCATAGTCAGGTACAGCCATGTATATTCAGGTACAGCCATGTATAGTCAGGTATAGCCATGTATAGTCAGGTATAGCCAGGTACAGCCATGTATAGTGAGGTACAGCCATGTATAGTCAGGTACAGCCATGTATATTCAGGTACAGCCATGTATAGTCAGGTATAGCCATGTATAGTCAGGTATAGCCAGGTACAGCCATGTATAGTGAGGTACAGCCATGTATAGTCAGGTACAGCCATGTATAGTCAGGTACAGCCATGTATAGTCAGGTACAGCCAGGTATAGTCAGGTATAGCCAGGTACAGCCATGTATAGTGAGGTACAGCCATGTATAGTCAGGTACAGCCATGTATAGTCAGGTACAGCCATGTATAGTCAGGTACAGCCAGGTATAGTCAGGTAAAGCCAGGTACAGCCATGTATAGTCAGGTATAGTCAGGTACAGTCAGGTACAGCCAGGTACAGCCAGGTACAGTCAGGTACAGCCATGTATAGTCAGGTACAGCCATGTATAGCCAGGGACAGCCATGCATAGTCAGGTACAGCCATGTATATTCAGGTACAGCCAGGTATAGTCAGGTACAGCCAGGTACAGCCAGGTACAGCCAGGTACAGCCAGGTACAGCCAGGTACAGTCAGGTACAGCCAGGTACAGCCAGGTACAGCCATGTATATTCAGTTTCAGCCATGTATAGTCAGGTATAGCCAGGTACAGCCATGTATAGTGAGGTACATCCATGTATAGTCAGGTACAGCCATGTATAGTCAGGTAGAGCCATGTATAGTCAGGTACAGCAATGTATAGTCAGGTACAGCCATGTATAGTCAGGTACAGCCATGTATAGTCAGGTATAGCCAGGTACAGTCAGGTACAGCCAGGTACAGCCAGGTACAGCCATGTATAGTCAGGTACAGCCATGTATAGTCAGGTAGAGCCATGTATAGTCAGGTACAGCCAGGTACAGTCAGGTACAGCCATGTATAGTCAGGGACAGCCAGGTACAGCCATGTATAGTCCGGTACAGCCATGTATAGTCAGGTACAGCCATGTATAGTCAGGTACAGCCAGGTACAGCCAGGTACAGTCAGGTACAGCCAGGTACTGCAAGGTACAGCCATGTATAGTCAGGTGTAGCCAGGTACAGCCAGGTACAGCCAGGTACAGCCAGGTACAGTGATGTACAGTCAGGTATAGTCAGGTACAGCCATGTATAGTCAGGTACAGCCATGTATAGTCAGGTACAGCCATGTATAGTCAGGTACAGCCAGGTACAGTCAGGTACAGCCATGTACAGCCATGTATAGTCAGGTACAGCCATGTATATTCAGGAACAGCCAGGTACAGCCATGTATAGTCCGGTACAGCCAGGTACAGCCATGTATAGTCAGGTACAGCCATGTATTGTCATGTACAGCCATGTATATTCAGGTACAGTCATGTATAGTCAGGTACAGCCAGGTATAGTCAGGTACAGCCATGTATGGTCAGGTAAAGCCAGGTACAGCCATGTATAGTCAGGTATAGTCAGGTACAGTCAGGTACAGCCAGGTATAGTCAGGTACAGCCATGTATAGTCAGGTAAAGCCAGGTACAGCCATGTATAGTGAGGTACAGCCATGTATAGCCAGGTACAGCCAGGTATAGTCAGGTACAGCCATGTATAGTCAGGTACAGCCATGTATAGTCAGGTACAGCCAGGTACAGCCAGGTAAAGCCAGGTACAGCCATGTATAGTCAGGTATAGTCAGGTACAGTCAGGTACAGCCAGGTACAGCCAGGTACAGTGATGTATAGTCAGGTATAGTCAGGTACAGCCATGTATAGTCAGGTACAGCCATGTATAGTCAGGTACAGCCATGTATAGTCAGGTACAGCCAGGTACAGTCAGGTGCAGCCATGTACAGCCATGTATAGTCAGGTACAGCCATGTATAGTCAGGAAAAGCCATGTACAGCCATGTGTAGTCAGGTACAGCCAGGTACAGCCATGTATAGTCATGTACAGCCATGTATATTCAGGTACAGTCATGTACAGTCAGGTACAGCCATGTATAGTCAGGTACATCCATGTATAGTCAGGTATAGCCAGGTACAGCCAGCTACAGCCAGGTACAGCCATGTATAGTCAGGTACAGCCAGGTATAGCCATGTATAGTCAGGTACAGCCATGTATAGCCATGTATAGTCAGGTACAGCCATGTATAGTCAGGCACAGCCATGTATAGTCAGGTATAGCCAGGTACAGCCAAGTATAGTCAGGTATAGTCAGGTACAGTCAGGTACAGCCAGGTACAGCCAGGTACAGTCAGGTACAGCCATGTATAGTCAGGTACAGCCATGTATAGCCAGAGACAGCCATGTATAGTCAGGTACAGCCATGTATATTCAGGTACAGCCAGGTATAGTCAGGTACAGCCAGGTACAGCCAGGTACAGTCAGGTACAGCCAGGTACAGCCAGGTACAGTCAGGTACAGCCAGGTACAGCCAGGTACAGCCAGGTACAGTCAGGTACAGCCAGGTACAGCCAGGTACAGCCAGGTACAGCCATGTATATTCAGGTACAGCCATGTATAGTCAGGTATAGCCAGGTACAGCCATGTATAGTGAGGTACAGCCATGTATAGTCAGGTACAGCCATGTATATTCAGGTACAGCCATGTATAGTCAGGTATAGCCAGGTACAGCCATGTATAGTGAGGTACAGCCATGTATAGTCAGGTACAGTCATGTATAGTCAGGTACAGCCATGTATAGTCAGGTACAGCCAGGTATAGTCAGGTAAAGCCAGGTACAGCCATGTATAGACAGGTATAGTCAGGTACAGTCAGGTACAGCCAGGTACAGTCAGGTACAGCCATGTATAGTCAGGTACAGCCATGTATAGCCAGGTACAGCCATGCATAGTCAGGTACAGCCATGTATATTCAGGTACAGCCAGGTATAGTCAGGTACAGCCAGGTACAGTCAGGTACAGCCAGGTACAGCCAGGTACAGCCAGGTACAGCCAGGTACAGTCAGGTACAGCCAGGTACAGCCAGGTACAGCCATGTATATTCAGGTACATTCATGTATAGTCAGGTATAGCCAGGTACAGCCATGTATAGTGAGGTACATCCATGTATAGTCAGGTACAGCCATGTATAGTCAGGTACAGCCATGTATAGTCAGGTACAGCCAGGTACAGCCTGGTAAAGCAAGGTACAGCCATGTATAGTCAGGTATAGTCAGGTACAGTCAGGTACAGCCAGGTACAGCCAGGTACAGCCATGTATAGTCACGTACAGCCATGTATAGTCAGGTAGAGCCATGTATAGTCAGGTACAGCCAGGTACAGTCAGGTACAGCCATGTATAGTCAGGGACAGCCAGGTACAGCCATGTATAGTCCGGTACAGCCATGTATAGTCAGGTACAGCCATGTATAGTCAGGTACAGCCAGGTACAGCCAGGTACAGTCAGGTACAGCCAGGTACTGCAAGGTACAGCCAGGTATAGTCAGGTGTAGCCAGGTACAGCCAGGTACAGCCATGTATATTCAGGTACAGCCGTGTATAGTCAGGTATAGCCAGGTACAGCCATGTATAGTCAGATATAGCCAGGTATAGCCATGTATAGTCAGGTACAGCCATGTATAGTCAGGTACAGTCAGGTACAGCCATGTATAGTCAGGTACAGCCATGTATAGTCAGGTACAGCCATGTATAGTCAGGTACAGCCATGTACACTCAGGTACAGCCATGTACAGTCATGTATAGTCAGGTACAGCCAAGTACAGCCATGTATAGTCAGGTACAGCCAGGTACAGCCATGTATAGTCCGGTACAGCCATGTACAGTCAGGTACAGCCAGGTACAGCCATGTATAGTCAGGTACAGCCATGTATAGCCAGGTACAGCCAGGTATAGTCAGGTACAGCCAGGTAAAGCCAGGTACAGCCATGTATAGTCAGGTACAGCCAGGTACAGCCAGGTAAAGCCAGGTACAGCCATGTATAGTCAGGTATAGTCAGGTACAGCGATGTATAGTCAGGTATAGTCAGGTACAGCCATGTATAGTCAGGTATAGCCAGGTACAGCCAAGGAACAGCCAGGTACAGCCAGGTACAGCCAGGTACAGCGATGTATAGTCAGGTATAGTCAGGTACAGCCATGTATAGTCAGGTATAGCCAGGTACAGCCAAGTATAGTCAGGTATAGTCAGGTACAGTCAGGTACAGCCAGGTACAGCCAGGTACAGTCAGGTACAGCCATGTATAGTCAGGTACAGCCATGTATAGCCAGGGACAGCCATGTATAGTCAGGTACAGCCATGTATGTTCAGGTACATTCAGGTATAGTCAGGTACAGCCAGGTACAGCCAGGTACAGTCAGGTACAGCCAGGTACAGCCAGGTACAGTCACGTACAGCCAGGTACAGCCAGGTACAGCCAGGTACAGTCAGGTACAGCCATGTATAGTCAGATATAGCCAGGTATAGCCATGTATAGTCAGGTACAGCCATGTATAGTCAGGTACAGTCAGGTACAGCCATGTATAGTCAGGTACAGCCATGTATAGTCAGGTACAGCCATGTATAGTCAGGTACAGCCATGTACACTCAGGTACAGCCATGTACAGTCATGTATAGTCAGGTACAGCCAAGTACAGCCATGTATAGTCAGGTACAGCCAGGTACAGCCATGTATAGTCCGGTACAGCCATGTACAGTCAGGTACAGCCAGGTACAGCCATGTATAGTCAGGTACAGCCATGTATAGCCAGGTACAGCCAGGTATAGTCAGGTACAGCCAGGTAAAGCCAGGTACAGCCATGTATAGTCAGGTACAGCCAGGTACAGCCAGGTAAAGCCATGTACAGCCATGTATAGTCAGGTATAGTCAGGTACAGCGATGTATAGTCAGGTATAGTCAGGTACAGCCATGTATAGTCAGGTATAGCCAGGTACAGCCAAGGAACAGCCAGGTACAGCCAGGTACAGCCAGGTACAGCGATGTATAGTCAGGTATAGTCAGGTACAGCCATGTATAGTCAGGTATAGCCAGGTACAGCCAAGTATAGTCAGGTATAGTCAGGTACAGTCAGGTACAGCCAGGTACAGCCAGGTACAGTCAGGTACAGCCATGTATAGTCAGGTACAGCCATGTATAGCCAGGGACAGCCATGTATAGTCAGGTACAGCCATGTATGTTCAGGTACAGCCAGGTATAGTCAGGTACAACCAGGTACAGCCAGGTACAGTCAGGTACAGCCAGGTACAGCCAGGTACAGTCAGGTACAGCCAGGTACAGCCAGGTACAGCCAGGTACAGTCAGGTACAGCCAGGTACAGCCAGGTACAGCCAGGTACAGCCATGTATATTCAGGTACAGCCATGTATAGTCAGGTATAGCCAGGTACAGCCATGTATAGTGAGGTACAGCCATGTATAGTCAGGTACAGCCATGTATATTCAGGTACAGCCATGTATAGTCAGGTATAGCCAGGTCCAGCCATGTATAGTGAGGTACAGCCATGTATAGTCAGGTACAGCCATGTATAGTCAGGTATAGTCAGGTACAGTCAGGTACAGCCAGGTACAGCCAGGTACAGTCAGGTACAGCCATGTATAGTCAGGTACAGACATGCATAGCCAGGGACAGCCATGTATAGTCAGGTACAGCCATGTATATTCAGGTACAGCCAGGTATAGTCAGGTACAGCCAGGTACAGCCAGGTACAGCCAGGTACAGCCAGGTACAGACAGGTACAGCCAGGTACAGCCAGGTACAGCCATGTATATTCAGGTACAGCCATGTATAGTCAGGTATAGCCAGGTACTGCCATGTATAGTGAGGTACAGCCATGTATAGTCCGGTACAGCCATGTATAGTCAGGTACAGCCATGCATAGTCAGGTACAGCCATGTATAGTCAGGTACAGCCATGTATAGTCAGGTACAGCCATGTATAGTCAGGTACAGCCAGGTACAGCCTGGTAAAGCAAGGTACAGCCATGTATAGTCAGGTATAGTCAGGTACAGTCAGGTACAGCCAGGTACAGCCAGGTACAGCCATGTATAGTCACGTAGAGTCATGTATAGTCAGGTACAGCCAGGTACAGTCAGGTACAGCCATGTATAGTCAGGGACAGCCAGGTACAGCCATGTATAGTCCGGTACAGCCATGTAATGTCAGGTACAGCCATGTATAGTCAGGGACAGCCAGGTACAGCCATGTATAGTCCGGTACAGCCATGTATAGTCAGGTACAGCCATGTATAGTCAGGTACAGCCATGTACAGCCAGGTACAGTCAGGTACAGCCAGGTACAGCCAGGTACAGTCAGGTACAGCCAGGTACAGCCAGGTACAGCCATGTATATTCAGTTTCAGCCATGTATAGTCAGGTATAGCCAGGTACAGCCATGTATAGTGACGTACATCCATGTATAGTCAGGTACAGCCATGTATAGTCAGGTAGAGCCATGTATAGTCAGGTACAGCCATGTATAGTCAGGTACAGCCATGTATAGTCAGGTACAGCCATGTATAGTCAGGTATAGCCAGGTACAGTCAGGTACAGCCAGGTACAGCCATGTATAGTCAGGTACAGCCATGTATAGTCAGGTAGAGCCATGTATAGTCAGGTACAGCCAGGTACAGTCAGGTACAGCCATGTATAGTCAGGGACAGCCAGGTACAGCCATGTATAGTCCGGTACAGCCTTGTATAGTCAGGTACAGCCAGGTATAGTCAGGTACAGCCAGGTACAGCCAGGTACAGTCAGGTACAGCCAGGTATAGCCAGGTACAGCCAAGTATAGTCAGGTATAGTCAGGTACAGTCAGGTACAGCCAGGTACAGCCAGGTACAGTCAGGTACAGCCATGTATAGTCAGGTACAGCCATGTATAGCCAGGGACAGCCATGTATAGTCAGGTACAGCCATGTATGTTCAGGTACAGCCAGGTATAGTCAGGTACAGCCAGGTACAGCCAGGTACAGTCAGGTACAGCCAGGTACAGCCAGGTACAGTCAGGTACAGCCAGGTACAGCCAGGTACAGTCAGGTACAGCCAGGTACAGCCAGGTACAGCCAGGTACAGCCATGTATATTCAGGTACAGCCATGTATAGTCAGGTATAGCCAGGTACAGCCATGTATAGTGAGGTACAGCCATGTATAGTCAGGTACAGCCATGTATATTCAGGTACAGCCATGTATAGTCAGGTATAGCCAGGTCCAGCCATGTATAGTGAGGTACAGCCATGTATAGTCAGGTACAGCCATGTATAGTCAGGTATAGTCAGGTACAGTCAGGTACAGCCAGGTACAGCCAGGTACAGTCAGGTACAGCCATGTATAGTCAGGTACAGACATGCATAGCCAGGGACAGCCATGTATAGTCAGGTACAGCCATGTATATTCAGGTACAGCCAGGTATAGTCAGGTACAGCCAGGTACAGCCAGGTACAGCCAGGTACAGCCAGGTACAGCCAGGTACAGACAGGTACAGCCAGGTACAGCCAGGTACAGCCATGTATATTCAGGTACAGCCATGTATAGTCAGGTATAGCCAGGTACTGCCATGTATAGTGAGGTACAGCCATGTATAGTCCGGTACAGTCATGTATAGTCAGGTACAGCCATGTATAGTCAGGTACAGCCATGTATAGTCAGGTACAGCCATGTATAGTCAGGTACAGCCATGTATAGTCAGGTACAGCCAGGTACAGCCTGGTAAAGCAAGGTACAGCCATGTATAGTCAGGTATAGTCAGGTACAGTCAGGTACAGCCAGGTACAGCCAGGTACAGCCATGTATAGTCACGTAGAGTCATGTATAGACAGGTACAGCCAGGTACAGTCAGGTACAGCCATGTATAGTCAGGGACAGCCAGGTACAGCCATGTATAGTCCGGTACAGCCATGTATAGTCAGGTACAGCTATGTATAGTCAGGGACAGCCAGGTACAGCCATGTATAGTCCGGTACAGCCATGTATAGTCAGGTACAGCCATGTATAGTCAGGTACAGCCATGTACAGCCAGGTACAGTCAGGTACAGCCAGGTACAGCCAGGTACAGTCAGGTACAGCCAGGTACAGCCAGGTACAGCCATGTATATTCAGTTTCAGCCATGTATAGTCAGGTATAGCCAGGTACAGCCATGTATAGTGACGTACATCCATGTATAGTCAGGTACAGCCATGTATAGTCAGGTAGAGCCATGTATAGTCAGGTACAGCCATGTATAGTCAGGTACAGCCATGTATAGTCAGGTACAGCCATGTATAGTCAGGTATAGCCAGGTACAGTCAGGTACAGCCAGGTACAGCCATGTATAGTCAGGTACAGCCATGTATAGTCAGGTAGAGCCATGTATAGTCAGGTACAGCCAGGTACAGTCAGGTACAGCCATGTATAGTCAGGGACAGCCAGGTACAGCCATGTATAGTCCGGTACAGCCATGTATAGTCAGGTACAGCCATGTATAGTCAGGTACAGCCAGGTACAGCCAGGTACAGTCAGGTACAGCCAGGTACTGCAAGGTACAGCCATGTATAGTCAGGTGTAGCCAGGTACAGCCAGGTACAGCCAGGTACAGTGATGTACAGTCAGGTATAGTCAGGTACAGCCATGTATAGTCAGGTACAGCCATGTATAGTCAGGTACAGCCATGTATAGTCAGGTACAGCCAGGTACAGTCAGGTACAGCCAGGTACAGTCAGGTACAGCCATGTACAGCCATGTATAGTCAGGTACAGCCAGGTACAGTCAGGTACAGCCATGTACAGCCATGTATAGTCAGGTACAGCCATGTATATTCAGGAACAGCCAGGTACAGCCATGTATAGTCCGGTACAGCCAGGTACAGCCATGTATAGTCAGGTACAGCCATGTATTGTCATGTACAGCCATGTATATTCAGGTACAGTCATGTATAGTCAGGTACAGCCAGGTATAGTCAGGTACAGCCATGTATGGTCAGGTAAAGCCAGGTACAGCCATGTATAGTCAGGTATAGTCAGGTACAGTCAGGTACAGCCAGGTATAGTCAGGTACAGCCATGTATAGTCAGGTAAAGCCAGGTACAGCCATGTATAGTGAGGTACAGCCATGTATAGCCAGGTACAGCCAGGTATAGTCAGGTACAGCCATGTATAGTCAGGTACAGCCATGTATAGTCAGGTACAGCCAGGTACAGCCAGGTAAAGCCAGGTACAGCCATGTATAGTCAGGTACAGCCATGTATAGTCAGGTACAGCCATGTATAGTCAGGTACAGCCAGGTACAGTCAGGTACAGCCATGTACAGCCATGTATAGTCAGGTACAGCCATGTATAGTCAGGAAAAGCCATGTACAGCCATGTGTAGTCAGGTACAGCCAGGTACAGCCATGTATAGTCAGATACAGCAATGTATAGTCATGTACAGCCATGTATATTCAGGTACAGTCATGTACAGTCAGGTACAGCCATGTATAGTCAGGTACATCCATGTATAGTCAGGTATAGCCAGGTACAGCCAGCTACAGCCAGGTACAGCCATGTATAGTCAGGTACAGCCATGTATAGTCAGGTACATCCAGGTACAGTCAGGTACAGCCATGTACAGCCATGTATAGTCAGGTACAGCCAGGTACAGCCATGTATAGTCAGGTACAGCCATGTATAGCCATGTATAGTCAGGTACAGCCATGTATAGTCAGGTACAGCCATGTATAGTCAGGTATAGCCAGGTACAGCCAAGTATAGTCAGGTACAGTCAGGTACAGCCAGGTACAGCCAGGTACAGTCAGGTACAGCCATGTATAGTCAGGTACAGCCATGTATAGCCAGGGACAGCCATGTATAGTCAGGTATAGCCAGGTACAGCCATGTATATTCAGGTACAGCCAGGTATAGTCAGGTACAGCCAGGTACAGCCAGGTACAGTCAGGTACAGCCAGGTACAGCCAGGTACAGCCAGGTACAGTCAGGTACAGCCAGGTACAGCCAGGTACAGCCAGGTACAGCCATGTATATTCAGGTACAGCCATGTATAGTCAGGTATAGCCAGGTACAGCCATGTATAGTGAGGTACAGCCATGTATAGTCAGGTACAGCCATGTATATTCAGGTACAGCCATGTATAGTCAGGTATAGCCAGGTACAGCCATGTATAGTGAGGTACAGCCATGTATAGTCAGGTACAGTCATGTATAGTCAGGTACAGCCATGTATAGTCAGGTACAGCCAGGTATAGTCAGGTAAAGCCAGGTACAGCCATGTATAGACAGGTATAGTCAGGTACAGTCAGGTACAGCCAGGTACAGTCAGGTACAGCCATGTATAGTCAGGTACAGCCATGTATAGCCAGGTACAGCCATGCATAGTCAGGTACAGCCATGTATATTCAGGTACAGCCAGGTATAGTCAGGTACAGCCAGGTACAGTCAGGTACAGCCAGGTACAGCCAGGTACAGCCAGGTACAGCCAGGTACAGTCAGGTACAGCCAGGTACAGCCAGGTACAGCCATGTATATTCAGGTACAGCCATGTATAGTCAGGTATAGCCAGGTACAGCCATGTATAGTGATGTACATCCATTTATAGTCAGGTACAGCCATGTATAGTCAGGTACAGCCATGTATAGTCAGGTACAGCCATGTATAGTCAGATACAGCCATGTATAGTCAGGTACAGCCATGTATAGTCAGGTACAGCCATGTATAGTCAGGTACAGCCATGTATAGTCAGGTACAGCCAGGTACAGCCTGGTAAAGCAAGGTACAGCCATGTATAGTCAGGTACAGCCATGTATAGTCAGGTACAGCCATGTATAGTCAGGTACAGCCAGGTACAGCCTGGTAAAGCAAGGTACAGTCATGTATAGTCAGGTACAGCCATGTATAGTCAGGTACAGCCAGGTATAGTCAGGTAAAGCCAGGTACAGCCATGTATAGACAGGTATAGTCAGGTACAGTCAGGTACAGCCAGGTACAGTCAGGTACAGCCATGTATAGTCAGGTACAGCCATGTATAGCCAGGTACAGCCATGCATAGTCAGGTACAGCCATGTATATTCAGGTACAGCCAGGTATAGTCAGGTACAGCCAGGTACAGTCAGGTACAGCCAGGTACAGCCAGGTACAGCCAGGTACAGCCAGGTACAGTCAGGTACAGCCAGGTACAGCCAGGTACAGCCATGTATATTCAGGTACAGCCATGTATAGTCAGGTATAGCCAGGTACAGCCATGTATAGTGATGTACATCCATTTATAGTCAGGTACAGCCATGTATAGTCAGGTACAGCCATGTATAGTCAGGTACAGCCATGTATAGTCAGGTACAGCCATGTATAGTCAGGTACAGCCATGTATAGTCAGGTACAGCCAGGTACAGCCTGGTAAAGCAAGGTACAGCCATGTATAGTCAGGTATAGTCAGGTACAGTCAGGTACAGCCAGGTACAGCCAGGTACAGCCATGTATAGTCACGTACAGCCATGTATAGTCAGGTAGAGCCATGTATAGTCAGGTACAGCCAGGTACAGTCAGGTACAGCCATGTATAGTCAGGGACAGCCAGGTACAGCCATGTATAGTCCGGTACAGCCATGTATAGTCAGGTACAGCCATGTATAGTCAGGTACAGCCAGGTACAGCCAGGTACAGTCAGGTACAGCCAGGTACTGCAAGGTACAGCCAGTTATAGTCAGGTGTAGCCAGGTACAGCCAGGTACAGCCATGTATATTCAGGTACAGCCATGTACAGTCATGTATAGTCAGGTACAGCCAGGTACAGCCATGTATAGTCAGGTACAGCCAGGTACAGCCATGTATAGTCCGGTACAGCCATGTACAGTCAGGAACAGCCAGGTACAGCCATGTATAGTCAGGTACAGCCATTTATAGCCAGGTACAGCCAGGTATAGTCAGGTACAGCCAGGTAAAGCCAGGTACAGCCATGTATAGTCAGGTACAGCCAGGTACAGCCAGGTAAAGCCAGGTACAGCCATGTATAGTCAGGTATAGCGAGGTACAGCCATGTATAGTCCGTTATAGTCAGGTACAGTCAGGTACAGCCAGGTATAGCCAGGTACAGCCATGTATAGTCAGATATAGCCAGGTATAGCCATGTATAGTCAGGTACAGCCATGTATAGTCAGGTGCAGTCAGGTACAGCCATGTATAGTCAGGTACAGCCATGTATAGTCAGGTACAGCAATGTATAGTCAGGTACAGCCATGTACAGTCAGGTACAGCCATGTACAGTCATGTATAGTCAGGTACAGCCAGGTACAGCCATGTATAGTCAGGTACAGCCAGGTACAGCCATGTATAGCCAGGTACAGCCAGGTACAGCCAGGTACAGCCATGTATAGTCAGGTACATCCAGGTACAGTCAGGTACAGCCATGTATAGCCATGTATAGTCAGGTACAGCCATGTATAGTCAGGTACAGCCAGATACAGCCATGTATAGTCCGGAACAGCCATGTATAGTCAGGTACAGCCATTTATAGTCAGGTATAGCGAGGTACAGCCATGTATAGTCAGTTATAGTCAGGTACAGTCAGGTACAGCCAGGTACAGCCAGGTACAGTCAGGTACAGCCATGTATAGTCAGGTACAGCCATGTATATTCAGGTACAGCCAGGTACAGCCAGGTACAGCCAGGTACAGTCAGGTACAGCCAGGTACAGCCAGGTACAGTCAGGTACAGCCAGGTATAGCCAGGTACAGCCAGGTACAGTCAGGTACAGCCAGGTAAAGCCAGGTACAGCCAGGTACAGTCAGGTACAGCCATGTATATTCAGGAACAGCCATGTATAGTCAGGTATAGCCAGGGACAGCCATGTATAGTCAGGTACAGCCATGTATATTCAGGTACAGCCAGGTATAGTCAGGTACAGCCAGGTACAGCCAGGTACAGTCAGGTACAGCCAGGTACAGTCAGGTACAGCCAGGTACAGCCAGGTACAGCCAGGTACAGTCAGGTACAGCCAGGTACAGCCAGGTACAGCCATGTATAGTCAGGTACAGCCATGTATAGTCAGGTTCAGCCATGTATAGTCAGGTACAGCCATGTATAGTCAGGTACAGTCATGTATAGTCAGGTACAGCCATGTATATTCAGGTAGAGCCATGTATAGTATGGTACAGCCATGTATAGTCAGGTACAGCCATGTGTAGTCAGGTACATCCAGGTATAGTCAGGTACAGCCAGGTACAGTCAGGTACAGCCAGGTACAGCCAGGTACAGCCAGGTACAGCCAGGTAAAGCCATGTATATTCAGGTACAGCCATGTATAGTCAGGTATAGCCAGGTACAGCCATGTATAGTCAGGTACAGCCATGTATAGTCAGTTACAGCCATGTATAGTCAGGTACAGCCATGTATAGTCAGGTACAGCCATGTATAGTCAGGTACAGCCAGGTACAGCCAGGTAAAGCCAGGTACAGCCATGTATAGTC
The DNA here is from genome assembly GCF_057628025.1 of Oncorhynchus mykiss. NCBI lineage: Eukaryota > Metazoa > Chordata > Actinopteri > Salmoniformes > Salmonidae > Oncorhynchus > Oncorhynchus mykiss. The sequence goes on from NC_143025.1 coordinate 96,135,734, forward strand.
AGGTACAGCCAGGTACAACCAGGTACAGCCAGGTACAGCCATGTATAGTCAGGTACAGCCAGGTACAACCAGGTACAGCCAGGTACAGCGATGTATAGTCAGGTATAGTCAGGTACAGGCAGGTACAGTCAGGTAAAGCCAGGTACAGTCAGGTACAGCCAGGTACAGCCATGTATAGTCAGGTACAGCCATGTATAGTCAGGTAGAGTCATGCATAGTCAGGTACAGCCATGTATAGTCAGGTATAGCCAGGTACAGCCATGTATAGTCAGGTACAGCCAGGTACAGCCAGGTACAGTCAGGTAAAGCCAGGTACAGTCAGGTACAGCCAGGTACAGCCATGTATAGTCAGGTACAGCCATGTATAGTTAGGTAGAGTCATGCATAGTCAGGTACAGCCATGTATAGTCAGGTATAGCCAGGTACAGCCATGTATAGTCAGGTACAGCCAGGTACAGCCAGGTAGAGCCAGGTATAGTCAGGTACAGCCAGGTACAGCAAGGTACAGTCAGGTACAGCCAGGTACAGCCATGTATAGTCAGGTACAGCCATGTATATTCAGGTACAGCCGTGTATAGTCAGGTATAATCAGGTACAGCCATTTATAGTCAGGTATAGCCAGGTACAGCCATGTATAGTCAGGTACAGCCAGGTACAGTCAGGTACAGCCATGTATAGTCAGGGACAGCCAGGTACAGCCATGTATAGTCCGGTACAGCCATGTATAGTCAGGTACAGCCATGTATAGTCAGGTACAGCCAGGTACAGCCAGGTACAGTCAGGTACAGCCAGGTACTGCAAGGTACAGCCAGGTATAGTCAGGTGTAGCCAGGTACAGCCAGGTACAGCCATGTATATTCAGGTACAGCCGTGTATAGTCAGGTATAGCCAGGTACAGCCATGTATAGTCAGATATAGCCAGGTATAGCCATGTATAGTCAGGTACAGCCATGTATAGTCAGGTACAGTCAGGTACAGCCATGTATAGTCAGGTACAGCCATGTATAGTCAGGTACAGCCATGTATAGTCAGGTACAGCCATGTACAGTCAGGTACAGCCATGTACAGTCATGTATAGTCAGGTACAGCCAGGTACAGCCATGTATAGTCAGGTACAGCCAGGTACAGCCATGTATAGTCCAGTACAGCCATGTACAGTCAGGAACAGCCAGGTACAGCCATGTATAGTCAGGTACAGCCATTTATAGCCAGGTACAGCCAGGTATAGTCAGGTACAGCCAGGTAAAGCCAGGTACAGCCATGTATAGTCAGGTACAGCCAGGTACAGCCATGTATAGTCAGGTATAGCGAGGTACAGCCATGTATAGTCAGTTATAGTCAGGTACAGTCAGGTACAGCCAGGTATAGCCAGGTACAGCCATGTATAGTCAGATATAGCCAGGTATAGCCATGTATAGTCAGGTACAGCCATGTATAGTCAGGTGCAGTCAGGTACAGCCATGTATAGTCAGGTACAGCCATGTATAGTCAGGTACAGCAATGTATAGTCAGGTACAGCCATGTACAGTCAGGTACAGCCATGTACAGTCATGTATAGTCAGGTACAGCCAGGTACAGCCATGTATAGTCAGGTACAGCCAGGTACAGCCATGTATAGCCAGGTACAGCCAGGTACAGCCAGGTACAGCCATGTATAGTCAGGTACATCCAGGTACAGTCAGGTACAGCCATGTATAGCCATGTATAGTCAGGTACAGCCATGTATAGTCAGGTACAGCCAGATACAGCCATGTATAGTCCGGAACAGCCATGTATAGTCAGGTACAGCCATTTATAGTCAGGTATAGCGAGGTACAGCCATGTATAGTCAGTTATAGTCAGGTACAGTCAGGTACAGCCAGGTACAGCCAGGTACAGTCAGGTACAGCCATGTATAGTCAGGTACAGGCATGTATATTCAGGTACAGCCAGGTACAGCCAGGTACAGCCAGGTACAGTCAGGTACAGCCAGGTACAGCCAGGTACAGTCAGGTACAGCCAGGTATAGCCAGGTACAGCCAGGTACAGTCAGGTACAGCCAGGTAAAGCCAGGTACAGCCAGGTACAGTCAGGTACAGCCATGTATATTCAGGAACAGCCATGTATAGTCAGGTATAGCCAGGGACAGCCATGTATAGTCAGGTACAGCCATGTATATTCAGGTACAGCCAGGTATAGTCAGGTACAGCCAGGTACAGCCAGGTACAGTCAGGTACAGCCAGGTACAGTCAGGTACAGCCAGGTACAGCCAGGTACAGCCAGGTACAGTCAGGTACAGCCAGGTACAGCCAGGTACAGCCATGTATAGTCAGGTACAGCCATGTATAGTCAGGTTCAGCCATGTATAGTCAGGTACAGCCATGTATAGTCAGGTACAGTCATGTATAGTCAGGTACAGCCATGTATATTCAGGTAGAGCCATGTATAGTATGGTACAGCCATGCATAGTCAGGTACAGCCATGTGTAGTCAGGTACATCCAGGTATAGTCAGGTACAGCCAGGTACAGTCAGGTACAGCCAGGTACAGCCAGGTACAGCCAGGTACAGCCAGGTAAAGCCATGTATATTCAGGTACAGCCATGTATAGTCAGGTATAGCCAGGTACAGCCATGTATAGTCAGGTACAGCCATGTATAGTCAGTTACAGCCATGTATAGTCAGGTACAGCCATGTATAGTCAGGTACAGCCATGTATAGTCAGGTATAGCCAGGTACAGCCAGGTAAAGCCAGGTACAGCCATGTATAGTCAGGTACAGCCAGGTACAACCAGGTACAGCCAGGTACAGCCATGTATAGTCAGGTACAGCCAGGTACAACCAGGTACAGCCAGGTACAGCGATGTATAGTCAGGTATAGTCAGGTACAGGCAGGTACAGTCAGGTAAAGCCAGGTACAGTCAGGTACAGCCAGGTACAGCCATGTATAGTCAGGTACAGCCATGTATAGTCAGGTAGAGTCATGCATAGTCAGGTACAGCCATGTATAGTCAGGTATAGCCAGGTACAGCCATGTATAGTCAGGTACAGCCAGGTACAGCCAGGTACAGTCAGGTAAAGCCAGGTACAGTCAGGTACAGCCAGGTACAGCCATGTATAGTCAGGTACAGCCATGTATAGTCAGGTAGAGTCATGCATAGTCAGGTACAGCCATGTATAGTCAGGTATAGCCAGGTACAGCCATGTATAGTCAGGTACAGCCAGGTACAGCCAGGTAGAGCCAGGTATAGTCAGGTACAGCCAGGTACAGCAAGGTACAGTCAGGTACAGCCAGGTACAGCCATGTATAGTCAGGTACAGCCATGTATATTCAGGTACAGCCGTGTATAGTCAGGTATAATCAGGTACAGCCATTTATAGTCAGGTATAGCCAGGTACAGCCATGTATAGTCAGGTACAGCCATGTATAGTCAGGTACAGTCAGGTACAGCCATGTATAGTCAGGTACAGCCATGTATAGTCAGGTACAGCCATGTATAGTCAGGTACAGCCATGTATAGTCAGGTACCGCCATGTATAGTCAGGTACAGTCAGGTACAATCAGGTACAGACAGGTACAGCCAGGTACAGTCAGGTAAAGCCATGTATAGTCAGGTACAGTCATGTATAGCCACGGACAGCCATGTATAGTCAGGTACAGCCATGTATATTCATGTACAGCCATGTATAGTCAGGTACAGCCATGTATAGTCAGGTACAGCCATGTATAGTCAGGTACAGCCAGGTATAGTCAGGTACAGCCAGGTACAGCCAGGTACAGTCAGGTACAGCCAGGTACAGCCAGGTACATTCAGGTACAGCCAGGTACAGCCAGGTACAGCCAGTTACAGCCATGTATAGTCAAGTACAGACATGTATAGTCAGGTACAGCCATGTATAGTCAGGTACAGCCATGTATATTCAGGTTCAGCCATGTATAGTCAGGGACAGCCAGGTACAGCCATGTATAGTCAGGTACAGCCAGGTACAGCCAGGTAGAGCCAGGTATATTCAGGTACAGCCAGGTGCAGCCATGTATAGTCAGGGACAGCCAGGTACAGCCATGTATAGTCCGATACAGCCATGTATAGTCAGGTACAGCCATGTATAGTCAGGTATAGCCAGGTACAGCCAGGTACAGCCAGGTACAGCCAGGTACAGCCAGGTACTGCCAGGTACAGCCAGGTATAGTCAGGTGTAGCGAGGTACAGCCAGGTACAGCCATGTATATTCAGGTACAGCCATGTATAGTCAGGTAAAGCCATGTATAGTCAGGTACAGCCATGTATAGTCAGGGACAGCCAGGTACAGCCATGTATAGTCCGATACAGCCATGTATAGTCAGGTACAGCCATGTTTAGTCAGGTATAGCCAGGTACAGCCAGGTACAGCCAGGTACAGCCAGGTACTGCCAGGTACAGCCAGGTATAGTCAGGTGTAGCGAGGTACAGCCAGGTACAGCCATGTATATTCAGGTACAGCCATGTATAGTCAGGTAAAGCCATGTATAGTCAGGTACAGCCATGTATAGTCAGGTAAAGCCATGTATAGTCTGTTAAAGCCATGTATAGTCAGGTACAGCCATGTTTAGTCAGGTACAATCATGTTTAGTCAGGTACAGCCATGTATATTCAGGTAGAGCCGTGTATAGTCAGGTACAGCCATGTATAGTCAGGTACTTCCATGTATAGTCAGGTACAGCCATGTATAGTCAGGTACAGCCATGTATAGTCAGGGACAGCCAGGTACAGCCATGTATAGTCCGGTACAGCCATGTATAGTCAGGTACAGCCATGTATAGTCAGGTATAGCCAGGTACAGCCAGGTACAGCCAGGTACAGCCAGGTACTGCCAGGTACAGCCAGGTATAGTCAGGTGTAGCGAGGTACAGCCAGGTACAGCCATGTATATTCAGGTACAGCCGTGTATAGTCAGGTATAGCCAGGTACAGCCATGTATAGTCAGGGACAGCCATGTATAGTCAGGTACAGTCAGGTACAGCCATGTATAGTCAGGTAAAGCCATGTATAGTCAGGTACAGCCATGTATAGTCAGGTAAAGCCATGTATAGTCTGTTAAAGCCATGTATAGTCAGGTACAGCCATGTTTAATCAGGTACAATCATGTTTAGTCAGGTACAGCCATGTATATTCAGGTAGAGCCATGTATAGTCAGGTACAGCCAGGTACAGCCAGGTACAGCCAGGTACAGTCAGGTACAGCCCGGTACAGCCAGGTACAGTCAGGTAAAGTCAGGTACAGCCATGTACAGCCAGGTACAGCCAGGTACAGCCAGGTACAGCCAGGTACAGCCATGTATATTCAGGTATAGCCATGTACAGTCATGTATAGCCAGGGACAGCCATGTATAGTCAGGTAAAGCCATGTATAGTCAGGTACAGCCATGTATAGTCAGGTACAGCCATGTATAGTCAGGTACAGTCATGTATAGTCAGGTACAGCCATGTATATTCAGGTAGAGCCATGTATATTCAGGTACAGCCATGTATAGTCAGGTACAGCCAGGTACAGCCAGGGACAGCCATGTATAGTCAGGTAAAGCCATGTATAGTCAGGTACAGCCATGTATAGTCAGGTACAGTCATGTATAGTCAGGTACAGCCATGTATATTCAGGTAGAGCCATGTATAGTCAGGTACAGCCATGTATAGTCAGGTACAGCCAGGTACAGCCAGGTACAGCAAGGTACAGTCAGGTACAGCCCGGTACAGCCAGGTACAGTCAGGTAAAGTCAGGTACAGCCATGTACAGCCAAGTACAGGCAGGTACAGTCAGGTACAGCCAGGTACAGCCAGGTACAGCCAGGTACAGCCAGGTACAGCCATGTATATTCAGTTACAGCCATGTATAGTCAGGTACAGCCATGTATAGTCAGGTACAACCATGTATAGTCAGGTACAGCCAGGTACAGCCAGGTAAAGCCATATATAGTCAGGTACAGCCATGTATAGTCAGGTACAGACAGGTATAGTCAGGTACAGCCAGGTACAGCCAGGTACAGTCAGGTACAGCCAGGTACAGCCAGGTACATTCAGGTACAGCCAGGTACAGCCAGGTACAGCCAGGTACGGCCAGGTACAGCCATGTATATTCAGGTACAGCCATATATAGTCAGGTATAGCCAGGCACAGCCATGTATAGTCAGGTACAGCCATGTATAGTCAGGTACAGCCATGTATAGTCAGGTACAGCCATGTATAGTCAGGTACAGCAATGTATAGTCAGGGACAGCCAGGTACAGCCATGTATAGTCAGGTACAGCCAGGTGCAGCCAGGTACAGTCAGGTACAGCCAGGTACAGCCATGTATAGTCAGGTACAGCCATGTATATTCAGGTACAGCCGTGTATAGTCAGGTATAGCCAGGTACAGCCATGTATAGTCAGGTATAGTCAGGTACAGTCAGGTACAGCCAGGTAAAGCCAGGTACAGCCAGGTACAGCCAGGTACAGCGATGTATAGTCAGGTATAGTCAGGTACAGCCATGTATAGTCAGGTACAGCCATGTATAGTCAGGTACAGCCATGTATTGTCAGGTACAGCCAGGTACAGTCAGGTACAGCCATGTACAGCCATGTATAGTCAGGTACAGCCATGTATAGTCAGGAACAGCCAGGTACAGCCATGTATAGTCCGGTACAGCCATGTATAGTCAGGTACAGCCATGTATAGTCAGGTATAGTCAGGTACAGTCAGGTACAGCCAGGTACAGCGAGGTACAGTCAGGTACAGCCATGTATAGTCAGGTACAGCCATGTATAGCCAGGGACAGCCATGTATAGTCAGGTACAGCCATGTATATTCAGGTACAGCCAGGTATAGTCAGGTACAGTCAGGTACAGCCAGGTACAGCCAGGTACAGTCAGGTACAGCCAGGTACAGCCAGGTACAGCCAGGTACAGTCAGGTACAGCCAGGTACAGCCAGGTACAGCCAGGTACAGCCATGTATATTCAGGTACAGCCATGTATAGTCAGGTATAGCCAGGTACAGCCATGTATAGTGAGGTACAGCCATGTATAGTGAGGTACAGCCATGTATAGTCAGGTACAGCCATGTATAGTCAGGTACAGCCATGTATAGTCAGGTACAGCCATGTATAGTCAGGTACAGCCATGTATAGTCAGGTACAGCCAGTTACAGCCAGGTAAAGCCAGGTACAGCCATGTATAGTCAGGTATAGTCAGGTACAGTCAGGTACAGCTAGGTACAGCCAGGTACAGCCATGTATAGTCAGGTACAGCCATGTATAGTCAGGTAGAGCCATGTATAGTCAGGTACAGCCAGTTACAGCCAGGTAAAGCCAGGTACAGCCATGTATAGTCAGGTATAGTCAGGTACAGTCAGGTACAGCTAGGTACAGCCAGGTACAGCCATGTATAGTCAGGTACAGCCAGGTATAGTCAGGTACAGCCAGGTACAGCCAGGTACAGTCAGGTACAGCCAGGTACAGCCATGTATATTCAGGTATAGTCAGGTATAGTCAGGTACAGTCAGGTACAGCTAGGTACAGCCAGGTACAGCCATGTATAGTCAGGTACAGCCAGGTATAGTCAGGTACAGCCAGGTACAGCCAGGTACAGCCAGGTAAAGCCAGGTACAGCCATGTATAGTCAGGTATAGTCAGGTACAGTCAGGTACAGCTAGGTACAGCCAGGTACAGCCATGTATAGTCAGGTACAGCCAGGTATAGTCAGGTACAGCCAGGTACAGCCAGGTACAGTCAGGTACAGCCAGGTACAGCCATGTATATTCAGGTACAGCCATATATAGTCAGGTATAGCCAGGTACAGCCATGTATAGTCAGGTACAGCCATGTATAGTCAGGGACAGCCAGGTACAGCCATGTATAGTCAGGTACAGCCAGGTACAGCCAGGTATAGTCAGGTACAGCCAGGTACAGCCAGGTACAGTCAGGTACAGCCAGGCACAGCCATGTATATTCAGGTACAGCCATGTATAGTCAGGTACAGCCATGTATAGTCAGGTACAGTCAGGTACAGCCATGTATAGTCAGGTACAGCCATGTATAGTCAGGTACAGCCATGTATAGTCAGGTACAGCCATGTATAGTCAGGGACAGCCAGGTACAGCCATGTATAGTCAGGTACAGCCAGGTACAGCAAGGTACAGCCAGGTATAGTCAGGTACAGCCAGGTACAGCCAGGTACAGTCAGGTACAGCCAGGTACAGCCATGTATAGTCAGGTACAGCCATGTATATTCAGGTACAGCCGTGTATAGTCAGGTATAGCCAGGTACAGCCATGTATAGTCAGGTATAGCCAGGTACAGCCATGTATAGTCAGGTACAGCCATGTATATTCAGGTACAGTCAGGTACAGCCATGTATAGTCAGGTACAGCCATGTATAGTCAGGTACAGCCATGTATAGTCAGGTACAGCCATGTATAGTCAGGTAAAGCCATGTATAGTCAGGTACAGCCATGTACATTCAGGTACAGTCAGGTTCAGCCATGTATAGTCATGTATAGCCAGGTACAGCCATGTATAGTCAGGTATAGTCAGGTACAGTCAGGTACAGCCAGGTACAGTCAGGTAAAGCCATGTATAGTCAGGTACAGTCATGTATAGCCAGGGACAGCCATGTATAGTCAGGTACAGCCATGTATATTCAGGTACAGCCATGTATAGTCAGGTACAGCCATGTATAGTCAGGTACAGCCATGTATAGTCAGGTACAGCCAGGTATAGTCAGGTACAGCCAGGTACAGCCAGGTACAGTCAGGTACAGCCAGGTACAGCCAGGTACATTCAGGTACAGCCAGGTACAGTCAGGTACAGCCATGTACAGCCATGTATAGTCAGGTACAGCCATGTATAGTCAGGAACAGCCAGGTACAGCCATGTATAGTCCGGTACAGCCATGTATAGTCAGGTACAGCCATGTATAGTCAGGTATAGTCAGGTACAGTCAGGTACAGCCAGGTACAGCCAGGTACAGTCAGGTACAGCCATGTATAGTCAGGTACAGCCATGTATAGCCAGGGACAGCCATGTATAGTCAGGTACAGCCATGTATATTCAGGTACAGCCAGGTATAGTCAGGTACAGTCAGGTACAGCCAGGTACAGCCAGCTACAGTCAGGTACAGCCAGGTACAGCCAGGTACAGCCAGGTACAGTCAGGTACAGCCAGGTACAGCCAGGTACAGCCAGGTACAGCCATGTATATTCAGGTACAGCCATGTATAGTCAGGTATAGCCAGGTACAGCCATGTATAGTGAGGTACAGCCATGTATAGTCAGGTACAGCCATGTATAGTCAGGTACAGCCATGTATAGTCAGGTACAGCCATGTATAGTCAGGTACAGCCATGTATAGTCAGGTACAGCCATGTATAGTCAGGTACAGCCATGTATAGTCAGGTACAGCCAGTTACAGCCAGGTAAAGCCAGGTACAGCCATGTATAGTCAGGTATAGTCAGGTATAGTCAGGTACAGCCAGGTACAGCCAGGTACAGTCAGTTTTAGCCAGGTACAGCCATGTATATTCAGGTACAGCCATGTATAGTCAGGTACAGCCATGTATAGTCAGGGACAGCCAGGTACAGCCATGTATAGTCAGGTACAGCCAGGTACAGCCAGGTATAGTCAGGTACAGCCAGGTACAGCCAGGTACAGTCAGGTACAGCCAGGTACAGCCATGTATATTCAGGTACAGCCATGTATAGTCAGGTACAGCCATGTATAGTCAGGTACAGTCAGGTACAGCCATGTATAGTCAGGTACAGCCATGTATAGTCAGGTACAGCCATGTATAGTCAGGTACAGCCATGTATAGTCAGGGACAGCCAGGTACAGCCATGTATAGTCAGGTACAGCCAGGTACAGCCAGGTACAGCCAGGTATAGTCAGGTACAGCCAGGTACAGCCAGGTACAGTCAGGTACAGCCAGGTACAGCCATGTATAGTCAGGTACAGCCATGTATATTCAGGTACAGCCGTGTATAGTCAGGTATAGCCAGGTACAGCCATGTATAGTCAGGTATAGCCAGGTACAGCCATGTATAGTCAGGTACAGCCATGTATATTCAGGTACAGTCAGGTACAGCCATGTATAGTCAGGTACAGCCATGTATAGTCAGGTACAGCCATGTATAGTCAGGTACAGCCAGGTACAGCCAGGTATAGTCAGGTACAGCCAGGTACAGCCAGGTACAGTCAGGTACAGCCAGGTACAGCCATGTATATTCAGGTACAGCCATGTATAGTCAGGTACAGCCATGTATAGTCAGGTACAGTCAGGTACAGCCATGTATAGTCAGGTACAGCCATGTATAGTCAGGTACAGCCATGTATAGTCAGGTACAGCCATGTATAGTCAGGGACAGCCAGGTACAGCCATGTATAGTCAGGTACAGCCAGGTACAGCCAGGTACAGCCAGGTATAGTCAGGTACAGCCAGGTACAGCCAGGTACAGTCAGGTACAGCCAGGTACAGCCATGTATAGTCAGGTACAGCCATGTATATTCAGGTACAGCCGTGTATAGTCAGGTATAGCCAGGTACAGCCATGTATAGTCAGGTATAGCCAGGTACAGCCATGTATAGTCAGGTACAGCCATGTATATTCAGGTACAGTCAGGTACAGCCATGTATAGTCAGGTACAGCCATGTATAGTCAGGTACAGCCATGTATAGTCAGGTATAGCCAGGTACAGCCATGTATAGTCAGGTATAGCCAGGTACAGCCATGTATAGTCAGGTACAGCCATGTATATTCAGGTACAGTCAGGTACAGCCATGTATAGTCAGGTACAGCCATGTATAGTCAGGTACAGCCATGTATAGTCAGGTACAGCCATGTATAGTCAGGTAAAGCCATGTATAGTCAGGTACAGCCATGTACATTCAGGTACAGTCAGGTTCAGCCATGTATAGTCATGTATAGCCAGGTACAGCCATGTATAGTCAGGTATAGTCAGGTACAGTCAGGTAAAGCCAGGTACAGCCAGGTACAGTCAGGTAAAGCCATGTATAGTCAGGTACAGTCATGTATAGCCAGGGACAGCCATGTATAGTCAGGTACAGCCATGTATATTCAGGTACAGCCATGTATAGTCAGGTACAGCCATGTATAGTCAGGTACAGCCATGTATAGTCAGGTACAGCCAGGTATAGTCAGGTACAGCCAAGTACAGCCAGGTACAGTCAGGTACAGCCAGGTACAGCCAGGTACATTCAGGTACAGCCAGGTACAGCCAGGTACAGCCAGGTACAGCCAGGTACAGCCATGTATATTCAGGTACAGCCATATATAGTCAGGTATAGCCAGGTACAGCCATGTATAGTCAGGTACAGCCATGTAAAGTCAGGTACAGCCACGTATAGTCAGGTACAGCCATGTAGAGTCAGGTACAGCCATGTATAGTCAGGTACAGCCATGTATAGTCAGGTACAGCCAGGTACAGCCAGGTAAAGCCAGGTACAGCCATGTATAGTCAGGTATAGTCAGGTACAGTCAGTTAAAGCCAGGTACAGCCAGGTACAGTCGGGTACAGCCAGGTACAGCCATGTATAGTCAGGTACAGCCATGTATAGTCAGGTACAGTCATGCATAGTCAGGTACAGCCATGTATAGTCAGGTACAGCCATGTATAGTCAGGTATTGTCAGGTACAGTCAGGTACAGCCAGGTACAGCCAGGTACAGTCAGGTACAGCCATGTATAGTCAGGTACAGCCATGTATAGTCAGGTACAGCCATGTATAGTCAGGTACAGCCAGGTATAGTCAGGTACAGCCAGGTACAGCCAGGTACAGTCAGGTACAGCCAGGTACAGCCAGGTACATTCAGGTACAGCCAGGTACAGTCAGGTACAGCCATGTACAGCCATGTATAGTCAGGTACAGCCATGTATAGTCAGGAACAGCCAGGTACAGCCATGTATAGTCCGGTACAGCCATGTATAGTCAGGTACAGCCATGTATAGTCAGGTATAGTCAGGTACAGTCAGGTACAGCCAGGTACAGCCAGGTACAGTCAGGTACAGCCATGTATAGTCAGGTACAGCCATGTATAGCCAGGGACAGCCATGTATAGTCAGGTACAGCCATGTATATTCAGGTACAGCCAGGTATAGTCAGGTACAGTCAGGTACAGCCAGGTACAGCCAGCTACAGTCAGGTACAGCCAGGTACAGCCAGGTACAGCCAGGTACAGTCAGGTACAGCCAGGTACAGCCAGGTACAGCCAGGTACAGCCATGTATATTCAGGTACAGCCATGTATAGTCAGGTATAGCCAGGTACAGCCATGTATAGTGAGGTACAGCCATGTATAGTCAGGTACAGCCATGTATAGTCAGGTACAGCCATGTATAGTCAGGTACAGCCATGTATAGTCAGGTACAGCCATGTATAGTCAGGTACAGCCAGGTATAGTCAGGTACAGCCAGGTACAGCCAGGTACAGTCAGGTACAGCCAGGTACAGCCAGGTACAGTCAGGTACAGCCACGTATAGTCAGGTACAGCCATGTAGAGTCAGGTACAGCCATGTATAGTCAGGTACAGCCATGTATAGTCAGGTACAGCCAGGTACAGCCAGGAAAAGCCAGGTACAGCCATGTATAGTCAGGTATAGTCAGGTACAGTCAGTTAAAGCCAGGTACAGCCAGGTACAGTCGGGTACAGCCAGGTACAGCCATGTATAGTCAGGTACAGCCATGTATAGTCAGGTACAGTCATGCATAGTCAGGTACAGCCATGTATAGTCAGGTACAGCCATGTATAGTCAGGTATTGTCAGGTACAGTCAGGTACAGCCAGGTACAGCCAGGTACAGTCAGGTACAGCCATGTATAGTCAGGTACAGCCATGTATAGTCAGGTACAGCCATGTATAGTCAGGTACAGCCAGGTATAGTCAGGTACAGCCAGGTACAGCCAGGTACAGTCAGGTACAGCCAGGTACAGCCAGGTACATTCAGGTACAGCCAGGTACAGTCAGGTACAGCCATGTACAGCCATGTATAGTCAGGTACAGCCATGTATAGTCAGGAACAGCCAGGTACAGCCATGTATAGTCCGGTACAGCCATGTATAGTCAGGTACAGCCATGTATAGTCAGGTATAGTCAGGTACAGTCAGGTACAGCCAGGTACAGCCAGGTACAGTCAGGTACAGCCATGTATAGTCAGGTACAGCCATGTATAGCCAGGGACAGCCATGTATAGTCAGGTACAGCCATGTATATTCAGGTACAGCCAGGTATAGTCAGGTACAGTCAGGTACAGCCAGGTACAGCCAGCTACAGTCAGGTACAGCCAGGTACAGCCAGGTACAGCCAGGTACAGTCAGGTACAGCCAGGTACAGCCAGGTACAGCCAGGTACAGCCATGTATATTCAGGTACAGCCATGTATAGTCAGGTATAGCCAGGTACAGCCATGTATAGTGAGGTACAGCCATGTATAGTGAGGTACAGCCATGTATAGTCAGGTACAGCCATGTATAGTCAGGTACAGCCATGTATAGTCAGGTACAGCCATGTATAGTCAGGTACAGCCATGTATAGTCAGGTACAGCCAGTTACAGCCAGGTAAAGCCAGGTACAGCCATGTATAGTCAGGTATAGTCAGGTACAGTCAGGTACAGTCAGGTACAGCTAGGTACAGCCAGGTACAGCCATGTATAGTCAGGTACAGCCATGTATAGTCAGGTAGAGCCATGTATAGTCAGGTACAGCCATGTATGGTCAGGTACAGCCAGGTATAGTCAGGTACAGCCAGGTACAGCCAGGTACAGTCAGTTTTAGCCAGGTACAGCCATGTATATTCAGGTACAGCCATGTATAGTCAGGTACAGCCATGTATAGTCAGGGACAGCCAGGTACAGCCATGTATAGTCAGGTACAGCCAGGTACAGCCAGGTATAGTCAGGTACAGCCAGGTACAGCCAGGTACAGTCAGGTACAGCCAGGTACAGCCATGTATATTCAGGTACAGCCATGTATAGTCAGGTACAGCCATGTATAGTCAGGTACAGTCAGGTACAGCCATGTATAGTCAGGTACAGCCATGTATAGTCAGGTACAGCCAGGTACAGTCAGGTACAGCCAGGTACAGCCATGTATAGTCAGGTACAGCCATGTATATTCAGGTACAGCCGTGTATAGTCAGGTATAGCCAGGTACAGCCATGTATAGTCAGGTATAGCCAGGTACAGCCATGTATAGTCAGGTACAGCCATGTATATTCAGGTACAGTCAGGTACAGCCATGTATAGTCAGGTACAGCCATGTATAGTCAGGTACAGCCATGTATAGTCAGGTACAGCCATGTATAGTCAGGTAAAGCCATGTATAGTCAGGTACAGCCATGTACATTCAGGTACAGTCAGGTTCAGCCATGTATAGTCATGTATAGCCAGGTACAGCCATGTATAGTCAGGTATAGTCAGGTACAGTCAGGTAAAGCCAGGTACAGCCAGGTACAGTCAGGTAAAGCCATGTATAGTCAGGTACAGTCATGTATAGCCAGGGACAGCCATGTATAGTCAGGTACAGCCATGTATATTCAGGTACAGCCATGTATAGTCAGGTACAGCCATGTATAGTCAGGTACAGCCATGTATAGTCAGGTACAGCCAGGTATAGTCAGGTACAGCCAAGTACAGCCAGGTACAGTCAGGTACAGCCAGGTACAGCCAGGTACATTCAGGTACAGCCAGGTACAGCCAGGTACAGCCAGGTACAGCCAGGTACAGCCATGTATATTCAGGTACAGCCATATATAGTCAGGTATAGCCAGGTACAGCCATGTATAGTCAGGTACAGCCATGTAAAGTCAGGTACAGCCACGTATAGTCAGGTACAGCCATGTAGAGTCAGGTACAGCCATGTATAGTCAGGTACAGCCATGTATAGTCAGGTACAGCCAGGTACAGCCAGGTAAAGCCAGGTACAGCCATGTATAGTCAGGTATAGTCAGGTACAGTCAGTTTAAGCCAGGTACAGCCAGGTACAGTCGGGTACAGCCAGGTACAGCCATGTATAGTCAGGTACAGCCATGTATAGTCAGGTACAGTCATGCATAGTCAGGTACAGCCATGTATAGTCAGGTACAGCCATGTATAGTCAGGTATTGTCAGGTACAGTCAGGTACAGCCAGGTACAGCCAGGTACAGTCAGGTACAGCCATGTATAGTCAGGTACAGCCATGTATAGTCAGGTACAGCCATGTATAGTCAGGTATAGTCATTTATAGTAATTTACAGCCATGTATAGTCAGGTACAGCCATGTATAGTCAGGTATAGCCAGGTACAGCCATGTATAGTCAGGTACAGCCATGTATATTCAGGTACAGTCAGGTACAGCCATGTATAGTCAGGTACAGCCATGTATAGTCAGGTACAGCCATGTATAGTCAGGTACAGCCATGTACATTCAGGTACAGTCAGGTTCAGCCATGTATAGTCATGTATAGCCAGGTACAGCCATGTATAGTCAGGTATAGTCAGGTACAGTCAGGTACAGCCAGGTACAGCCAGGTACAGTCAGGTAAAGCCATGTATAGTCAGGTACAGTCATGTATAGCCAGGGACAGCCATGTATAGTCAGGTACAGCCATGTATATTCAGGTACAGCCATGTATAGTCAGGTACAGCCATGTATAGTCAGGTACAGCCATGTATAGTCAGGTACAGCCAGGTATAGTCAGGTACAGCCAGGTACAGCCAGGTACAGTCAGGTACAGCCAGGTACAGCCAGGTACATTCAGGTACAGCCAGGTACAGTCAGGTACAGCCATGTACAGCCATGTATAGTCAGGTACAGCCATGTATAGTCAGGAACAGCCAGGTACAGCCATGTATAGTCCGGTACAGCCATGTATAGTCAGGTACAGCCATGTATAGTCAGGTATAGTCAGGTACAGTCAGGTACAGCCAGGTACAGCCAGGTACAGTCAGGTACAGCCATGTATAGTCAGGTACAGCCATGTATAGCCAGGGACAGCCATGTATAGTCAGGTACAGCCATGTATATTCAGGTACAGCCAGGTATAGTCAGGTACAGTCAGGTACAGCCAGGTACAGCCAGCTACAGTCAGGTACAGCCAGGTACAGCCAGGTACAGCCAGGTACAGTCAGGTACAGCCAGGTACAGCCAGGTACAGCCAGGTACAGCCATGTATATTCAGGTACAGCCATGTATAGTCAGGTATAGCCAGGTACAGCCATGTATAGTGAGGTACAGCCATGTATAGTGAGGTACAGCCATGTATAGTCAGGTACAGCCATGTATAGTCAGGTACAGCCATGTATAGTCAGGTTCGGCCATGTATAGTCAGGTACAGCCATGTATAGTCAGGTACAGCCAGTTACAGCCAGGTAAAGCCAGGTACAGCCATGTATAGTCAGGTATAGTCAGGTACAGTCAGGTACAGTCAGGTACAGCTAGGTACAGCCAGGTACAGCCATGTATAGTCAGGTACAGCCATGTATAGTCAGGTAGAGCCATGTATAGTCAGGTACAGCCATGTATGGTCAGGTACAGCCAGGTATAGTCAGGTACAGCCAGGTACAGCCAGGTACAGTCAGTTTTAGCCAGGTACAGCCATGTATATTCAGGTACAGCCATGTATAGTCAGGTACAGCCATGTATAGTCAGGGACAGCCAGGTACAGCCATGTATAGTCAGGTACAGCCAGGTACAGCCAGGTATAGTCAGGTACAGCCAGGTACAGCCAGGTACAGTCAGGTACAGCCAGGTACAGCCATGTATATTCAGGTACAGCCATGTATAGTCAGGTACAGCCATGTATAGTCAGGTACAGTCAGGTACAGCCATGTATAGTCAGGTACAGCCATGTATAGTCAGGTACAGCCAGGTACAGTCAGGTACAGCCAGGTACAGCCATGTATAGTCAGGTACAGCCATGTATATTCAGGTACAGCCGTGTATAGTCAGGTATAGCCAGGTACAGCCATGTATAGTCAGGTATAGCCAGGTACAGCCATGTATAGTCAGGTACAGCCATGTATATTCAGGTACAGTCAGGTACAGCCATGTATAGTCAGGTACAGCCATGTATAGTCAGGTACAGCCATGTATAGTCAGGTACAGCCATGTATAGTCAGGTAAAGCCATGTATAGTCAGGTACAGCCATGTACATTCAGGTACAGTCAGGTTCAGCCATGTATAGTCATGTATAGCCAGGTACAGCCATGTATAGTCAGGTATAGTCAGGTACAGTCAGGTAAAGCCAGGTACAGCCAGGTACAGTCAGGTAAAGCCATGTATAGTCAGGTACAGTCATGTATAGCCAGGGACAGCCATGTATAGTCAGGTACAGCCATGTATATTCAGGTACAGCCATGTATAGTCAGGTACAGCCATGTATAGTCAGGTACAGCCATGTATAGTCAGGTACAGCCAGGTATAGTCAGGTACAGCCAAGTACAGCCAGGTACAGTCAGGTACAGCCAGGTACAGCCAGGTACATTCAGGTACAGCCAGGTACAGCCAGGTACAGTCAGGTACAGCCAGGTACAGCCATGTATATTCAGGTACAGCCATATATAGTCAGGTATAGCCAGGTACAGCCATGTATAGTAAGGTACAGCCATGTAAAGTCAGGTACAGCCACGTATAGTCAGGTACAGCCATGTAGAGTCAGGTACAGCCATGTATAGTCAGGTACAGCCATGTATAGTCAGGTACAGCCAGGTACAGCCAGGTAAAGCCAGGTATTGTCAGGTACAGTCAGGTACAGCCAGGTACAGCCAGGTACAGTCAGGTACAGCCATGTATAGTCAGGTACAGCCATGTATAGTCAGGTACAGCCATGTATAGTCAGGTATAGTCATTTATAGTAATTTACAGCCATGTATAGTCAGGTACAGCCATGTATAGTCAGGTATAGCCAGGTACAGCCATGTATAGTCAGGTACAGCCATGTATATTCAGGTACAGCCATGTATAGTCAGGTACAGCCATGTATAGTCAGGTACAGCCATGTATAGTCAGGTACAGCCATGTATAGTCAGGTATTGTCAGGTACAGTCAGGTACAGCCAGGTACAGCCAGGTACAGTCAGGTACAGCCATGTATAGTCAGGTACAGCCATGTATAGTCAGGTACAGCCATGTATAGTCAGGTATAGTCATTTATAGTAATTTACAGCCATGTATAGTCAGGTACAGCCATGTATAGTCAGGTATAGCCAGGTACAGCCATGTATAGTCAGGTACAGCCATGTATATTCAGGTACAGTCAGGTACAGCCATGTATAGTCAGGTACAGCCATGTATAGTCAGGTACAGCCATGTATAGTCAGGTAAAGCCATGTATAGTCAGGTACAGCCATGTACATTCAGGTACAGTCAGGTTCAGCCATGTATAGTCATGTATAGCCAGGTACAGCCATGTATAGTCAGGTATAGTCAGGTACAGTCAGGTAAAGCCATGTACAGCCAGGTACAGTCAGGTAAAGCCATGTATAGTCAGGTACAGTCATGTATAGCCAGGGACAGCCATGTATAGTCAGGTACAGCCATGTATATTCAGGTACAGCCATGTATAGTCAGGTACAGCCATGTATAGTCAGGTACAGCCATGTATAGTCAGGTACAGCCAGGTATAGTCAGGTACAGCCAGGTACAGCCAGGTACAGTCAGGTACAGCCAGGTACAGCCAGGTACAGTCAGGTACAGCCACGTATAGTCAGGTACAGCCATGTAGAGTCAGGTACAGCCATGTATAGTCAGGTACAGCCATGTATAGTCAGGTACAGCCAGGTACAGCCAGGAAAAGCCAGGTACAGCCATGTATAGTCAGGTATAGTCAGGTACAGTCAGTTAAAGCCAGGTACAGCCAGGTACAGTCGGGTACAGCCAGGTACAGCCATGTATAGTCAGGTACAGCCATGTATAGTCAGGTACAGTCATGCATAGTCAGGTACAGCCATGTATAGTCAGGTACAGCCATGTATAGTCAGGTATTGTCAGGTACAGTCAGGTACAGCCAGGTACAGCCAGGTACAGTCAGGTACAGCCATGTATAGTCAGGTACAGCCATGTATAGTCAGGTACAGCCATGTATAGTCAGGTATAGTCAGGTACAGCCATGTATAGTCAGGTACAGCCATGTATAGTCAGGTACAGCCATGTATAGTCAGGTATAGTCATTTATAGTCATTTACAGCCATGTATAGTCAGGTACAGCCATGTCTAGTCAGGTATAGTCAGGTATAGACAGGTACAGCCATGTATAGTCAGGTACAGCCATGTATTGTCAGGTACAGCCATGTATAGTCAGGTACAGCCATGTATAGTCAGGTACAGCCATGTACAGCCAGGTACACTCAGGTACAGCCAGGTACAGCCATGTATAGTCAGGTACAGCCATGTATTGTCAGGTACAGCCATGTATAGTCAGGTACAGCCATGTATAGTCAGGTACAGCCATGTACAGCCAGGTACAGTCAGGTACAGTCAGGTACAGCCATGTATAATCAGGTACAGCCATGTATAGTCAGGTACAGCCATGTATAGTCAGGTACAGCCATGTATAGTCAGGTACAGCCATGTATAGTCAGGTACAGCCAGGTACAGCCAGGTACAGCCATGTATAGTCAGGTACAGCCATGTATAGTCAGGTACAGCCATGTATAGTCAGGTACAGCCATGTATAGTCAGGTACAGTCAGGTACAGCCATGTATAGTCAGGTACAGCCATGTATAGCCAGGTACAGCCAGGTACAGCCAGGTACAGCCATGTATAGTCAGGTACAGCCATGTATAGTCAGGTACAGCCATGTATAGTCAGGTACAGCCATGTATAGTCAGGTACAGTCAGGTACAGCCATGTATAGTCAGGTACAGCCATGTATAGTCAGGTACAGTCAGGTACAGCCATGTATAGTCAGGTACAGCCAGGTATAGTCAGGTCCAGCCATGTATAGTCAGGTATAGTCAGGTATAGTCAGGTACAGCCATGTATAGTTAGGTACAGCCAAGTACAGCCATGTATAGACAGGTACAGCCATGTATAGTCAGGTACAGCCATGTATTGTCAGGTACAGCCATGTATAGTCAGGTACAGCCATGTATAGTCAGGTACAGCCATGTACAGCCAGGAACAGTCAGGTACAGCCAGGTACAGCCATGTATAGTCTGGTATAGCCTGGTATAGTCAGGTATAGCCTGGGAGTCAACCCTAATAACAACACAGCAGAAGAATCCTGTAGTTTAGACATTATAATTGAATCCTATTCCGTTCAGTCAGTCAGTATCATTGATCTGTATTTTCCTGCACAGGAATGCCCCTGTCTCTGTGTGGTTGTGTGCGGTGCATGCTTATATCTATACTTTGTGTAGCCGTTTGTGACGATGCTAATGATAACCTTCTTCTGGTAGACATGGGAAGGCTTTCCTAAATTGGCTACTTCCCACGCCATTGCCGGACATTAGTGCTTGTCAAGTGGGAGCGAAGGACACTGTGTCCCTGTGTTGTTGCTGTTCATGCCTTCCCCATTGATTAGTAGACTGTATGAATGTATCAAGGTGACATCTAGATGGTTATCAATATTAGTTATTCATTTTATGGGCTGCTATCCTACTTGAAATAAAATGTGAGAGAAAAAAACCGCTACCGCTGGGACAAGACCATGATACCGAGAAGGAAGCTCTTCAAGTCGGCAGGCACAACACCAGAGCACTGGTCGCCGGCTTACTTTCGACTCATGGTGCAGCCCAATCTGCCACGCAAAAAGGTCTTGAGTGGCAACATATCTGGCCAATTAGCTGATTCTCTTCCCATACACCCACTCCTTTCGACACACCCACATACTCCAGTCACCATATTGGGCTACAGCTACCCATACTCCAGTCACCATATTGGTCTACAGCTACACATACTCCAGTCACCATATTGGCCTGCAGCTACCCATACTCCAGTCACCATATTTGGGGACAGCTACCCATACTCCAGTCACCATATTGGTCTACAGCTACACATACTCCAGTCACCATACTGGGCTACAGCTACCCATACTCCAGTCACCATATTGGGTGGCAGCTACCCATACTCCAGTCACCATATTGGGCTACAGCTACCCATACTCCAGTCACCATTTTTGGGGACAGCTACCCATACTCCAGTCACCGTATTGGTCTACAGCTACACATACTCCAGTCACCATACTGGGCCACAGCTACCCATACTGCAGTCACCAGATTGGGCCACAGCTACCCATACTCCAGTCACCATACGGGGCTACAGCTACCCATACTCCAGTCACCATATTGGGAGACAGCTACCCATACTCCAGTCACCATATTGGCCTACAGCTACCCATACTCCAGTCACCATATTGGGGGACAGCTACCCATACTGCAGTCACCATATTGGGCTGCAGCTACCCATACTCCAGTCACCATACTGGAGGACAGCTGCCCATACTCCAGTCACCATATTGGCCTGCTGCTACAGCTACCCATACTCCAGTCACCATATTGGGCTACAGCTACCCATACTCCAGTTACCATATTGGGCTGCAGCTACCCATACTCCAGTCACCATACTGGGCTACAGCTACCCATACTCCAGTCACCATATTGGGCTGCAGCTACCCATACTCCAGTCACCATATTGGGCTACAGCTACCCATACTACAGTCACCATATTGGGGGACAGCTACCCATTCTCCAGTCACCATATTGGGGACAGCTACCCATACTCCAGTCACCATATTGGGCTGCAGCTACCCACACTCCAGTCACCATGTTGGCCTACAGCTACCCATACTCCAGTCACCATATTGGGGGACAGCTACCCATTCTCCAGTCACCATATTGGGGACAGCTACCCATACTCCAGTCACCATATTGGGCTGCAGCTACCCATAGTTGTGCCTACCTGGCTGAGTGATATCATGATTATTTGCAGCCATCTCTGCAATGACATGAACGCTACATAAACATCGCTAACCAAACGGTCTCTTGCTGCTGTACACTTGCATTAAAGGGTAACTACGTACATAAATCTACATTTCTTCTATTTTTCCAAACCTCAAGTGGTCGGTCCCTTGATGTAGCTTAAGCATGGCTGTGGACTTATAACATCCAATGTTGTTATTTTTACATTTTAAAACCTGTTAAGGATGCTGCGAATTTTCGCAGCTTTTTGTTAAAAATCGCGCAACATTTCAAAGTCCTGCTACTCATGCCAGGAATATAGTATATGCATATGATAAGTATGTGTGTATAGAAAACACTCTGAAGTCTCTAAAACTGGTAAAATCATGTCTGTGGCTATAACAGAGCGTGTTTAGGAGTAAAAATCCCAGGGAAAACTGTTCACCAAAAACACAAAAAAGATATTAATCCGCCAGTCAATGTATTGTATAAGGCGACAAAAAATAGATGAGATTCCGTTTACAACAACCACAGCTTTCACACGATAGTCTATACTGTGGTAGTCTATGCTGTGGTATTCTGTACCATGGTAGTCTATACTATGGTAGACTGTACCATGGTAGTCCATGCTGTGGTATTCTGTACCATGGTAGTCTATACTGTGGTAGTCTGTACCATGGTAGTCTATACCGTGGTAGTCTGTACCATGGTAGTCTATACTGTGGTCGTCTGTACCATGGTAGTCTAGACTGTGGTAGTCTGTACTGTGGTAGTCTATACTATGGTAGTCTGTACCATGGTACTCTATACTATGGTAGTCTGTACCATGGTAGTCTATACTGTGGAAGTCTATACTGTGGTAGTCTATACTATGGTAGTCTGTACCATGGTAGTCTATACTGTGGTAGTCTGTACCATGGTAGTCCATGCTGTGGTATTCTGTACCATGGTAGTCTATACTGTGGTAGTCTGTACCATGGTAGTCTATACCGTGGTAGTCTGTACCATGGTAGTCTATACTGTGGTAGTCTGTACTATGGTAGTCTATACTGTGGTAGTCTAGTAGGAGAGTGGATAAAAGTGTAGTAGGGTTAGTCTGTGTGATGAAATGTGTGATCTAACTGCTCACAATCCAAAGTTGATATATTTGTATATGAAAGTAATCAAACCAATTATTTTACTAAATTTAACTTTGACTGAGTATACCAAACAGTTGCTAATATTGAGTCGCTGAAAATGTAATTTGCTAGTTTTGCTAAAGGTCTACTTCTCTATTCTCAGTCCTCTAGCAGCAGGCTGGAGAATAACGATTACCTATCTAACCCTGTGTGTGTGTGTGTGTGTGTGTGTGTGTGTGTGTGTGTGTGTGTGTGTGTGTGTGTGTGTGTGTGTGTGTGTGTGTGTGTGTGTGTGTGTGTGTGTGTGTGTGTGTGTGTGTGTGTGTGTGTGTGTGTGTGTGTCTTACGCAGAAACCCCACTTTGTCTCGCTCAGCTGTACTGTGTCCAGGAGGTGGTGCTGTCTGTCTCTCTCCTGTGTCCAGGAGGGGGTGCTGTCTGTCTCTCTCCTGTGTCCGGGAGGTGGTGGGGTTGTTAAAATACAGTTCTGTCTTTTAGTCACTAAGACACTGTCTCCCTGCCCTGCCAGACATACCCCACTAGATGGTGTGCAGTCTCTTAGCAGATACAGACACTGACAACTGTGTGTGTGAACTTCATGTGTGAACATAGAACACATAGAGGTGTGTATAGAATGAAGAAGATCCTAGAGCTAGGTGATGTAGAATGGTATTGTAGAACAGAGTTTTCCAACCCTCTGCTTGGGCGCCCCCAGACGAAGAGAGCGTTGGAAAACCCTCTTGTAAAATATCATAGAGTTAGATTATGTAGAATGGTATTGTAGAAAATCATAAGGCTAGAGAGAGCTACTCTAACCCTAATGTGGACTCTGGAGAGAAGGTTGTTTCTTTACGTTGAGACTCAGAACTCACCACCACACACACACACTCACTCTCACACACGATCACACACACACACTCTCACACACGCTCACACGCACGCATGCACACACACGCGCACACACACACACACACACACACACACACACACACACACACACACTGGCTCATTCTTCGGTAAAGCACTTGGCCTCAGGGCTCTCTTTACCCTCTCTCTCTCTCTCACTCTGTTCGCATTAGAACATGATGAATGTATTGAATGCATCTTCTTGTTCAGATGTGTCTATAATATTTCAACAAATTTAGGCCTGAT
Source organism: Oncorhynchus mykiss (assembly GCF_057628025.1). Classification (NCBI taxonomy): domain Eukaryota; kingdom Metazoa; phylum Chordata; class Actinopteri; order Salmoniformes; family Salmonidae; genus Oncorhynchus; species Oncorhynchus mykiss. Next base: position 96,159,874 of record NC_143025.1, read on the forward strand.
ATCTATTTTCGAATCGATATTTATGTGAAAATAGTACAGATTTTCTGTAGGCTTTTATAGCATGACATACGGTGCATACGGAAAGTATTCAGACCCCTTGAATTTTTCCACATTTTGTTACGTTACAGCCTTATTCTAAAATTGATTAAATAGTTATTTTCCCTCATCAATCTCCACGCAATACCACATAATGACAAAGTTTGAATATTTGTGAGCACATTTTTACAAAATAAAAAACTGAAACATAACATTTACATGAGTATTCAGACTCAGTACTTTGTTGAAGCACCTTTGGCAGCGATTACAGCCTCGAGTCTTCTTGGGTAGGACACTACAAGCTTGGTACACCTGTATTTTGGGAGTTTCTCCCATTCTTCTCTGTAGACCTTGTCAACTTTGGATGGGAGCGTTGCTGCACAGCTATAAGGTCTCTCCAGAGATGTTCGATCGGGTTCAAGTCCGGGCTCTGGCTGGGCCACTCAAGGACATTCAGAGACTTGTCCCGAAGCCACTCCTACGTTGTCTTGACTGTGTGCTTAGGGTTTTTGTCCTGTTGGAAGGTGAAGATTCGCCCCAGTCTGAGGTCCTGAGTGCCCTGGAGTAGGTTTTCATCAAGGATCTCCCTGTACTTTGCTCCGTTCATCTTTCCCTCGATCCTGACTAGTCTCCTAGCCCCTGAAAAACATCCCCACAGCATGATGCTGCCACCGCCATGCTTCACCATAGGGATTGTATTGGCCAGGTGATGAGCGGTGTCTAGTTCCCTCCAGACGTCACGCTTGGCATTCAGGCCAAAGAGTTCAATCTTGCTTTCATCAGGCAATAAAAACTTGTTTTACATGGTCTGAGAGTCATTTTGGTGCCTTTTGGCAAACTCTAAGGTGCCTTTTATTGAGGAGTGGCTTCCATCTGGCCACTATACCATAAAAGCCTGATTGGTGGAGTGCTGCAGAAAAGGTTCTCCCATCTCCACAGAGGAACTCTGGAGCTCTGTCAGAGTGACTATTGGGTTCTTGGTCACCTCCCTGACCAAGGCCCTTCTACCCCGATTTCTCAGTTTGGCCGGGCGGACAGTTCTTGGAAGAGTCTTGGTGTTTCCAAACTTCTTCCATTTATGAATTATGGAGGTCACTGTATTCTTGAGGACCTTCAATGATGCAGAAATGTGTTGGTACCCTTCCCCAGATCTGTGCCTCGACACAATCCTGTCTCGCAGCTCTACGTACAATTCCTTCGACCTCAAGGCTTGGTTTTTACTCTGACTGCACTGTCAACTGTGGGACCTCATATAGACAGGTGTGAGTCTTTCCAAGTCATGTCCAATCAATTGAATTTACTACAGGTGGACTCCAACCAAGTTGTAGAAACATCTCAAGGATGATCAATGGAAACAGGATGCACCATAGCTGAATTTTGACACTCATACCAAAGTGTCTGAATACTTATGTAAATAAGGTATTTCAGTTCATTTTTAAGAAATATGCAAACATTTCTAAACCTGTTTTTGCTTTGTCATTATGGGGTATTGTGTGTAGACCAGGGGTGTCAAAGTCAAATGGACGGAGGGCCAAATAAAAAAATCAGCTACAAGACGAGGGCCGGACTGTTCGAATGTTCATTGAAAAATTTTTAAATGACGCATATAGTCTAGTGAACCTAATTGAACCTACTGAAAACCTAACAAATATATTACAATATGATCAGATAAATAAAGCAATATTTTCTTATGGCTCTGTCAGTAATCTTTAATTTTCAACAGACACAAAAGACAAATTTCCTTTATATAAATATCCCCATAACATGAACATTAAATGAAAGAAACCGGTATTCAAGGCACCATCAGTAGACTATATTTTCTATTTTAGCAAAAGTGGGCTAAATTTACTTCAAAGAAAAAACAATAATAGCAATTTTCTATCATCCACTCAACTGAAATATTTTTAAAATATAATTGGATTGAAATACAAAAAAATAAAGTGCAAAAATCTATTAATCAAAAACAACACTTTGTTTAAGGAGAAGTAACATGCAGTGAAAACAAATATTAAATTTTAACTTTTAAACTTGAACTGAGTAAAAACTCTAAATATGTGATTGCACAGTAATATTCACTTGTTTGAGGTTGAGGGTGATACTTGGTGGTGTCCCATCTTTTCCACAAGTTCATCAATGTTCGGGGTAAGGCTCTGAGCTGAAGAAATCCTCAGAATTGAGTGGAGGTGTTCAGCAGTAAGTCGACTTCTGTGTGATGTTTTGTTCAGGTTCATCAAAGAAAACAGTTGTTCACACAGGTATGTGCTGCCAAACATAGACAACGTTTGAGCAGCCTGGATGCGCAGCTGGGGCATTGTGCCGGGGAGGAAACGGGCGAACTCCGCAGCACCCACTGCCGCATATTTTGCCCTCAGTGCATCATTGCATTGGAGGTCAATCAACTCCATTTGGAGGTTTGGTGGTGAGCTTTCCACGTCAACAGCAAATGGGTTACCGAGCAGTTCCAACCTGCTTTTTTGTGCTTCAAAGTCAGCAAATCGGCGTCGAAAGTCAGCGGCAAGCATACCTATTTTATCAGCCAACTGTGTGCTCGGGAACGCACTGGTAGAGAGCTTCTCTTTCATGGTCTGGCAGCTGGGAAAGTGGCTCAAATTTTCTTTCCGCATCTGCGTCTCCCACAGAGTCAGTTTGGTTTTAAATGCCTTCACTGTACTGTACATATCAGAGATGACACGATCCCGACCCTGCAGCTGCAAGTTTATTGCATTCAGATGACTCGTAATGTCACACAGAAAAGCCATTTCACACAGAAACATTTCGTCTCGGAGTTGTGTTGTGTCTTTCCCTTTGCTGTCCAAGAACAGACAAATCTCACGAAGCTCGAAACATCTTTGAAGCACCTTTCCCTGGCTTAGCCATCGCACCTCTGTGTGATAAGGCAAATCACCATGCTCCGTTTCTAACTCCGTCAGAAATGCCTTGAACTGGCGGTGATTCAAACCTTTGGCTCTGATAAAGTTAACTGTGCGCGTGATGATGCTCATTACATGCTCCATTTTCAAGGCTTTACCGCACAACGCTTCCTGGTGTATGATACAATGATAAGCTGTCAGCTCACCTGTCGCGTTTTCCTCTTGCATCTTTTCCCGTATCTTCGCCACCAGTCCGCTCCTGTGTCCACACATCGCAGGTGCTCCGTCGGTTGTCAAACCCACGAGTTTTTCCCAAGGCAGCTCCATCTCATTTACACATCTTGACACCTCTTCATACAAATCATGCCCCGTAGTTGTGCCATGCATAGGACGTAAAGCCAAAAACTCCTCTGTCACGCTTAGGTTGGAGTCCACTCCGCGGATGAAAATTGACAACTGGGCAATGTCAGAAATGTCGGTGCTCTCATCCACAGCCAAGGAATATGCAATAAAATCTTTTCCCTTTTTCACAAGCTGCTCTTTTAGATTGATGGACAACTGGTCTACTCTCTCGGCAATGGTGTTTCTGCTCAGACTCACATTTAAAAAGAGTTGCCTTTTTTCTGGGCAAACTTCGTCACAAACTTTAATCATGCAGTTTTTGATGAAATCCCCCTCCGTAAATGGCCGGGCTGATTTAGCGATCTCTTCTGCCAAAATAAAACTGGCCTTGACAGCAGCCTGGCCTTGTGATTTGGCTTTTTTGAACAGAGCCTGTCGAGATTTGAGGCCTCGTTTTAATTCCTCTGCCTTTTGTAGCCTTTGTTCCATGTCCATATTCTTGTTTTTGTCCGCGTGTTTCGTTTCATAATGTCGTCTCAGATTATACTCTTTCAGTACCGCCACACTTTCTCCACACAGAAGACACACAGGTTTTCCAGCTACCTTCGTGAACATATACTCCGACTCCCACCTTGTTTGAAACCCCCGGTTCTCAGTATCCACCTTCCGTTTTGCCATTTTTGATGGGTATCTGAAAGTTAATTTTACTGTGATGCTGACGACTGCTGTGCCAATAAATATTGAAATGAAGCAGCCTACTGCTCGGTGCGTCACCTTTGCATTGTGGGAAATGTAGTATTGGTGCGTGTAAAAGATCTGCGGGCTGCCGGCTTGCTGCGGGCCGGTTCTAATAATAAATCAAGATCATCCCAGGGGCCGTAAAAAACCTTCTTGCGGGCCGGATGTGGCCCGCGGGCCTTGACTCTGACATATGTGGTGTAGACTGATGAGGATTTGCATTTATGTATTCCATTTTAGAATGGGGCTGTAATGTACCAACATGTGAATAAAGTCAAGGAGAATGAACACTTTCTGAAGGCCCTGTATTTGCATATGACATGGTAGATTGTAATTATATGAAAATAAAAATGTTATTTTAAATTATCTGTATTTGAGATGGCCTATTTGAATTCTAAATAATGTTTGTTAAATACGACTGTATTTGCATATGACATGGTAGATTGTAATTATATTAAAATAAAAAATGTTATTTTAAATGATCTGTATTTGAGATGGTCTATTTGAATTCTAAATAATGTTTATTAAATACGATTTTTAAGTTAGCTCAGCTAGCACAAAGTTCTGAGAACTATATGTTTCTTAGAGCTTGGTGAGAATGTGGTTGTCTTACACGAAACCCAAACCTGTTGCAAGCGTGCGCCATCGTGTGCCATTGTGCATACATGTATTTTGTCCCCCCACACCAAATGCGACCGTGACACACAGGTTCAAATATCAAGCAAACTCTGAACCAATTACATTAATTTGGGAACCGTTAGAAAAGCATTAAACATTTATGCCAATTTAGCTAGCTAGCTTGCACTTGCTAGCTAATTTGCCGTATTTAGCTAGCTTGCTGTTGCTAGCTAATTTGTCCTGGGATATAAACATTGAGTTGTTATTTTACCTGAAATGCACAAAGTCCTCTACTCCGACAATTAATCCACACATAAAACGGTCAAGCGAATCGCGCGACGCGAGTGGTGTAGTCAGGGTATTATGTTATTTTGCAGACAACCGTCCAACAATGTTCTGGAATGGTGCATGATACCGAGCTAGACTATAACATTCTTAGAACCATATGTTGCAATACTTCAGCATAACATTACTTACCGGTTTCCTCATGGTTCTATTTAAAATCATGTTTTCAGAATTTTCAGAGAACGTTAAGAAACAACGTTCTTCTGTGGTAATTTCAGTACTTCAGCCTAATGTTTTCTGCAGGTTTCCTCATGGTTCTATTTAAAGTCATGTTCTCAGAACGTTAAGAAAACTTTCTGTAAAAACCACAAGAAAACAGTAATATTCAAAAAACATATACATAATTCTGTTCTCAGCATCAACAGAACTCTCTCTATCCTCCATCTTGTTAAGTGTGTTGTTTCCTTTGAAATGGGATCCATCTGAATGGACTAAAATTAACAGCATTGTATGAGTTAAAAACATCATTGCATGCTATTTCCATCCTGGTGACGCAGTGGACTAATTCAATAGGTGTGCAGAAGATTGTAAGTTCTACGCTCTCTGACACCGTGCCACAATAAAACAGAACAAAAATGTCTTTGCATGATTAATGCCCAAGCAAATTAATTTCCATGTGTCCTATCTGTGCTTGGAAAATATATAAATCCTCCCAGGAAAACTTGCAGAGAACCATAGTAAAACGTTCTCAGAACCTCTCTGCAACCTAAAATGTACGTTCCTAGAGCAGGCAACATTTTCACTTCGGTTCTCAGGAAGTTTAAAAACTTAAATATTTACTGGTCAGGAAACTTATGGCTTTGTTCCAAGAACCAATGGGAAAGCAAAAATGTACGTTCCCACAACTTCAAGGAACCAAATGTGCGAGCTGGGAGGCTATTGATGTTGATATATGTTATTGATCTTATGTGAAGTTTCAAGATAACTTTGTTTTGTTAAAACTTGATAAAAATACAAGATTAGATATTTTGGATGAGTAGGCTGTTTTAAAATTGTGTTGTGTTGTTCTACTGACTTGGTGGATGAGGGAATACAAAGACCAGGAATTTATAACTGTGCAGTTGTTGTGTCTGTTCTGACAACAGCCAGGTGTTGATAATAATAACTATATGCTATGGATACAGAGCCTTCAGAAAGTATTCACTTTTTCCACATGTTGTTGTGTTACAGCCTGAATTTAAAATGGATTCCATTCAGATGTTTGTGTCACTGGCCTACACACAATACCCCATAATGTCAAAGTGAATCTTTTACATTTATTTTTATAATTTGATTAAGAATGAAAAACTGAAATGTCTTGAATCAATAACTATTCAACCCTTTTGTTATGGCAAGCCTAAATAAGTTCAGGAGTAAAAATATGCTTAACAACTCATATAATAAGTTGTATGGACTCACTCTGTGTGCAATAAAATTTGACCATCTCTGTACCACACACATACAATTATCAGTAAGATTCCTCAGTCGAGTAGTGAATTCCAAACACAGATTCAACTACAAAGACCAGGGAGGTTTTCCAATGCAAAGAAGGACACCTATTGACTTGCGCCGGAGGGTACAGGATGACTGCAGTTTTACGGCCTCCTAACCAATTGTGCTATTTTGTTAGTTTTTTTGTGTTTTTTGTAACTTATTTTGTACATAATGTTGCTGCTAACGTCTCTTATGACCGGAAATAACTTCTGGACATCAGAATAGTGATTACTCACCTCGAACTGGAAGAAGATTTTTCTTTAACCTGTCCGACGCAAAGGAACGGGCCCAAATCCCCGTCATGCAACTGGATCCTGGACTTCCTGACGGGCCGCCCCCAGGTGGAAGGGTAGTCAACAATACATCTGCCACGCTGATCCTCAACACTGGAGCCCCTCAGGGGTGCATGCTTAGTCCCCTCCTGTACTCCCTGTTCACCCACCTATTTGCACAACTGATTAGGTATCTCCCTTGATATTTTATTGTGTTACTTTTTATTATTTTTTACTTTAGTTGAAATCCTCGTCATTTGGCGAAGAAAAGACGGAGGAAAAGGGTGTGGAGGTGTGTACCATCCATTCTATTGGCCAATGTGCAATCGTTGGAAAACAAAATGGATGACATACGACCAAGACTATTCTACCAACAGGACATAAAAAATAGTAATTTCTTATGTTTCACCGAGTCGTGGCTGAAAGACGACACGGACAATATAGAGCTGGCGGGATTTTCCATTTATCGGCAGGACAGAGAAGCTACGTCTGGTAAGACGAGGGGCGGGGTGTGTGTCTATTTGTCAATAACAGCTGGTGTGCAATGTCTAATATTATAGAAGTCTCGAGGTATTGCTTGCCTGAGGTAGAGTACCGTATGATAAGCTGTAGACCACACTATCTACCAAGAGATATCTCATCTATATTATTTGTAGACGTCTATTTACCACCACAAAGCAGAGCTGGCACTAAAATGGCTCTCAACCAGCTGTATAAGGACATAAGCAAAGAAGAAAATGCTCACCTAGAAGTGGCGCTCCTAGTGGCCAGGGACTTTAATGTAGGCAAACTCAAATCCGAATGATTCATGCTTACAAGCAAAAACTAAAACAGGAAGTACCAGTGACTCGCTCAATACGGAAGTGGTCAGACGACGCGGATGCTACAGGACTGTTTTGCTAGCACAGACTGGAATACGTTCCGGATTCATCCAATGGCATTGAGGAGTATATCACCTTCATCAATAAGTGTATAGACGATGTCATCCCCAAAGTGACTGTACGTCCCAACCAGAAGCCATGGATTACAGGCAACATCCGCACTGAGCTAAAGGCTAGAGCTGCCGCTTTCAAGGAGCAGGACACTAATCCGGACGCTTATAATAATTCCTGCTACGCCCTTAGATGAACCATCAAACAGGCAAAGTGTCAATACAGGATTAAGATTGAATCCTACTATACCGGCTCCGACGCTCGTCGGACCATAAAGGGAAGCACAGCCGAGAGCTGCCCAGTGACACAAGCCTGCCAGATGAGCTAAATGCCTTTTATGCTCGCTTCGAGGCAAGCAGCACTGAAGCATAAATGAGAGCACCAGCTGTTCCGAACGACTGTGTGATAACACTCGGTAGCCGATGTAAAGAAGACCATTAAACAGGTCAACATTCACAAAGCCGCGGGGCCAGACAAATTCCAAGGACGTGTACTCAAAGCATGCGTGGACCAACTGGCAAGTCAACCTCTCCCTGACCGAGTCTGTAATACCTACATGTTTCAAGTAGACCACCATCGTTCCTGTGCCCAAGGAAGCAAAGGTAACCTGCCTAAATTATTACTGCCCCGTAGCACTCACGTTGGTAGCTATGAAGTGCTTTGAAGGCTGGATATGGCTCACATCAATCATCATCCCGGATACCCTAGATCCCCTCCAATTCGCATACCACCCCAACAGATCCACAGATGACACAATCTCAATCGCACTCCCAACTGCACTTTCCCACCTGGACAAAAGGAACCCCTATGTGAGAATGCTGTTCATTGACTACAGCTCAGCGTTAAACACCATAGTGCCCACAAAGCTCATCACTAAGCTAAGGACCCTGGAACTAAACACCTCCCTCTGCAACTGGATCCTGGACTTCCTGACGGGCCACCCCCAGGTGGAAGGGTAGTCAACAACACATCCTCCACACTGATCCTCAACACTGTGGCCCCTCAGGGATGCGTGCTTAGTCCCCTCCTGTACTCCCTGTTCACCCACAACTGCGTGGCCAAGCACGACTCCAACATTATCAGTTGAATGCATTCAATTGCACAACTGATTAGGTATATCCCTAGCCTTGATATTTTATTGTGTTACTTTTAATTATTCTTTTACTTTAGTTTATTCAGTACAGTACCAGTCAAAAGGTTGGACACACCAGGTTTTTCTTAATTTCTTACTATCATCTACATTGTATAATAATAGTGAAGACATCAAAACCATAAAATAACAGATATGGAATCATGTAGTAACTAAAAAAGTGTTAAACAAATGAAAATATATTTTATATTTTATATTCTTCAACGTAGCCACCCTTTGCCTTAATGACAGCTCATGTACATGTACATGTTCATTAGATTCTCACCATAATAATTTGTAGACCAAACCATTCAGACGATTTTCGGGATGTCTCAAGGTCTGACAAACACTGCTCTAGCTCTGTCACCTTTTACCACAGATGCGGAAGCGCGACATCGGTGGATGCGATGGATTGAGGCGCATCCAATGCAAAACATATCTCCTGCTTAAAAACTTCTTATGGTATAGGGGACGGTTGCGTCCCACTTGGGCAAAAAACAGGGAAAATGCAGCGCGGCAAATTCAAAAAAATTATACAAAAATCAAACTTTCATTAAATCACACATGTAAGATAATAAATTAAAGCTACACTCGTTGTGAATCCAGCCAACATGTCCGATTTTAAAAAGTATTTTTGGCGAAAGCATAAGAAGCTATTATCTGATGATAGCACAACAGTAAACAAAGAGGGTAGCATATTTCAACCCTGCAGGCGCTACACAAAACGCAGAAATAAAATATAAAACATGTATTACCTTTGACGAGCTTCTTTTGTTGGCACTCCAATATGTCCCATAAACATCACAATTGGCCCTTTTGTTCGATTAATTCCGTCCATATATATCCAAATGTCAATTTATAAAGTGATTTTGATCCAGAAAAAAACAGCTTCCAAAATGCGCAACGTCACTACAAAATATTTCAAAAGTTGCCTATAAACTTTGCCAAAATATTTCAAACTACTTTTGTAATACAACTTTAGGTATTTTTAAACGTTAATAATCGATTAAATTGTAGACGGGACTATCTGTGTTCAATACAGGAAGACAACAAACCATGCTCCTTTTTACGTCTTGCGCAACTCTCAACAGTGTTACCCAGTTCCTAGATGGCCTACTTCTTCATTGCACAAGTGAATAACCTCAACCAAATTCCAAAGACTGGTGACATCCAGTGGAAGCGGTAGGAACTGAAAACCAGTTCCTAATAAATATAATTTGCCAACGAGAACTCACTGAACAGACAGAGACCTGGAAAAAAAAAAATTCTGAACGGTTAGTCCTCGGGGTTTTGCCTGCTACATAAGTTCTGTTATACTCACAGACATGATTCAAACAGTTGTAGAAACTTCAGAGTTTTTTCTATCCAAATCTACTAATAATATGCATATCTTATATTCTTGGCATGAGTAGCAGGAAGTTGAAATTGCTATTTATCCAAAAGTGAAAATGCTGCCCCTTATCCCAAAGAGGTTATTAAACTGACAGATTTTTATGGGGATTTTTTGTATTATGCCAGATTCTAGTTTTTTGTTAAAGAGATTCTCCGGTACTTTTGTATACTTTGTAGTCAGTAGTTCTGAAAGTAGCACTCGTGAGCCAAAAGTATCCCCCCAAAATTGCTTAGTCCTTCACATATGTGCAGATATGTGCACCACGTCATTGTGCTCTCTCTCTCTGCTGTGTCCACTTTGCAGTCGGAACCGCCCTGCAACCTCTTTGGATAACGCTGGGCAAGTCTCAGCAGAGAGAGAGAGAGAGAGAGAGAGAGAGCGCAATGACGTGGTGCACATACTGTATCTGCACATATTCTGCTGATAGAATATGCATATATGAACTACACAATGACACATCCAGCCCAAAGCGCAAAGTTTGAAAAATACTTTCCTAGTCGCCAAAGTTCCAGAGCATGTCTTTAAGAAGCCATTATGTCAGCAGGTCAAGTGTGTGTGTGTGTGTGTGTGTGTGTGTGTGTGTGTGTGTGTGTGTGTATGTGTGTGTGTGTGTGTGTGTGAACCCTGTAATGCTCTTATTAACAGCTTCAGTTAAAATGGCATTTCATCAGGCAGCTGACAAGTGAATTATCTCTCTCTTCCTCCCTCTCTCCCGCTCTCTCCCTCCGTCTCTCCCTCGCTCCCTTCGGCTCAGTGACAGTAGCCTTAGGCCTGAGATAAAGAGGCGGTTCGCGGCATACCACACTCTCTCTCTCACACACAAACACACACACACACACACACACACACACACACACACACACACACACACACACACACTCACACACACCTAGCAGAAGAGAAGTGACATCCTGTCAAAACAATAGTTTAGTACAACACCAATAAGAGCCTGTCTGAACTCAGCTATATTACAACACCAATAAGAGCCTGTCTGAACTCAGCTATATTACAACACCAGTAAGAGCCTGTCTGAAATCAGCTATATTACAACACCAATAAGAGCCTGTCTGAACTCTGAACTCCTAATATTGAGTTGAATCCTCCACACTCCTTTTCCCTAAGAACAGCCTCAATTCGTCGAGGTATGGACTCTACAAGGTGTCTAAAGCATTCCACAGAGATGCTGGCCCATGTTGACTACAATGCTTCCCACAGTTGTGTCAGGTTGGCTGGATGTCCTTTGGGTGGTGGACCATTCTTGAAATACACAGGAAACTGTTGACTGTGAAAAACCCAGCACCGTTGCAGTTCTTGACACACTCAATCCTGTGCGCCTGGCACCTACTACCATACTGCATTCAAATCAATGCCATACAACTCTCCTTCCGTGGCCTCCAACTGCTCTTAAATACAAGTAAAACTAAATGCATGCTCTTCAACCGATCACTACCTGCACCTACCCGCCTGTCCAACATCACTACTCTGGACGGCTCTGACTTAGAATACGTGGACAACTACAAATACTTAGGTGTCTGGCTAGACTGTAAACTCTCCTTCCAGACCCATATCAAACATCTCCAATCCAAAGTTAAATCTAGAATTGGCTTCCTATTTCGCAACAAAGCATCCTTCACTCATGCTGCCAAACATACCCTTGTAAAACTGACCATCCTACCAATCCTCGACTTTGGCGATGTCATTTACAAAATAGCCTCCAATACCCTACTCAACAAACTGGATGCAGTCTATCACAGTGCAATCCGTTTTGTCACCAAAGCCCCATACACTACCCACCATTGCGACCTGTACGCTCTCGTTGGCTGGCCCTCGCTTCATACTCGTCGCCAAACCCACTGGCTCCATGTCATCTACAAGACCCTGCTAGGTAAAGTCCCCCCTTATCTCAGCTCGCTGGTCACCATAGCATCTCCCACCTGTAGCACACGCTCCAGCAGGTATATCTCTCTAGTCACCCCCAAAACCAATTCTTTCTTTGGCCGCCTCTCTTTCCAGTTCTCTGCTGCCAATGACTGGAACGAACTACAAAAATCTCTGAAACTGGAAACACTTATCTCCCTCACTAGCTTTAAGCACCAACTGTCAGAGCAGCTCACAGATTACTGCACCTGTACATAGCCCACATATAATTTAGCCCTATCAACTACCTCTTTCCCAACTGTATTTAATTTATTTATTTATTTTGCTCCTTTGCACCCCATTATTTTTATTTCTACTTTGCACATTCTTCCATTGCAAAACTACCATTCCAGTGTTTTACTTGCTATATTGTATTTACCTTGCCACCAAGGCCTTTTTTTGCCTTTACCTCCCTTCTCACCTCATTTGCTCACATTGTATATAGACTTGTTTATACTTTATTATTGACTGTATGTTTGTTTTACTCCATGTGTAACTCTGTGTTGTTGTATCTGTCGAACTGCTTTGCTTTATCTTGGCCAGGTCGCAATTGTAAATGAGA